>NC_087081.1:736521-917785 GCF_026151205.1 Bolinopsis microptera
AATCGTGATCTAACTATTTGCATGCTAGGAAAATTAAGAGCACGAAATTTACTAAAACTTTTTTCTGAAAAAAAAAGAGACAAAACACGACATACCGGGATCGGAGAGGTCAAGCTTTTCAGAAGTGTAGTTTTTAAGTATCCAGGGCATGATTGGGTACTGTCCCAAATCATTGTAAGATCTCCCTGCTATCGTGTTCAGGAACATGAGGTAGTCAAAGTTTGAGATCTCACGGCTTCTCCATTTGTCCATGATGTTAGACTGAGGGAGTTGAGGAAGATTGAGGCTTAATTCGATAATTAATTAATTGGTTGAAAAACAATTATATATTGAAACAGATTTAATCATGGTATGAGGCTCTTTATTGTAAATCTCCTTCACCACCCACCTCTCTAAGGAGCCTCCTAGGATGAGCTAGAGATATCTGTCTGCGACTAGGTAACCCATACTGCAGACCCACTCCCACGCGGGGGAGCGAGGCCACTGCGCGCCGCACTGCCTCGTAGTCCGTCAACACGAACAACCAGCTCCTGTGTCCAATAGTGAACACCTCCAGGGCCCGGTACAGGTGAAGGTAGCGTCTGGTGAACACAGCGGATACGTCTACATTGTAGAACTTGTAGTTTTCCTCCTCACGTGACTCGCTAGCACTGAACATGGCAGCTAGTTTTGTTATTGTCAGCGTGCCTGTTAGACGTCGGCCGGGTAGGAGTAGGGTGGCTCGCTCGCTGAATAGAAGGTTACCTGAGGAGGAGAGGGTTAACGACCAGACTATCTGACCAGGTGTCCTGAGACGGGACATTTATTTTGAGTAAATGTTGACCGAGCTGACTGAGAAGAAAGCTATCGAATACACCGGGAAATTTTGTGTAAATGAAAATTGTAAATGAAACATATTCAAAAATTATTACCAATAAACTAATAAATTGTTCCATCGATTTGTTCCTCAATCGCAGTTTAGCCCGAAATAAAAAATCCCTTCAATAAAAGATCCCTTCAATAAATGTACCCTTATTATTATCAATATCATTCTCATCTACAGCCGTGTCCTGCTCCTCGTCATCTTCCGGTGGCTGCTGGCTCTTTTTCAATTGTTGTGCTACTATCACGTGATTTGGTGAGCCACATTCTATTTCTCTGTTTGCTGGAACTCTGAAAACATAACTTTGTAAGGTGACCAAAAAAATTGGCACATGACGAAATAAGATCTCACGAGATACCAGTACTCAGCATACAAAAGAGTCCCTGGGTATTGTATCAAATTGACGTCACGAAGAATTAATGACGTCACAAATCCGTTGAGATAATAACAAACCTGACAGTAGGGTGCATTACAGCTTGAGGATGAGTGGTCCCTGTTGGGTTGTAGAGCATCTTATACCGTCTTCTCGAACTGTCCTCCCATGAGTCCAACCTGATAGGTTTAGTTGTATTAGACTGCTAAAATTATAAATAAATATGAGCAATAGAAAGTGAAAGTGAAATTAAAAGAGAAAGTGAAAGAGAAAGGTACCTGTAATGAGTGACATGTTCAGTGTCCAAGTTGAGCTGTTCACTAAACTGTTTCACGTACTCCCATCCCTTTTCTCCCGTTACCAGGGACTGTTTCTGTTGGCTGTGTAACAATCTGATCGTGTTGTGCTGCTCCGCGAGCAGTGCTGAGGGAGAACGCATGTTACAAATTTATAGCATGCCTTGATATTGAATATGTGCACTTTGCAGGGCGCTATAATTTTTTCGGAAAAATGAATCTTGAATAGAAGTTGTCTTGGTCGGTCGGTGTTGGTCGTACTACGCGGAGAATCATAAAACTTTTGTGGATTCGGTTTGAGTCCGGTCGGAAGTGATCTTTAGAGGGTTTAGAGATATATAGTTTTAATACTTCCAACACTACTATATAACAAATAATTTGAGATTATGTGACTGATTAAATGCTGAAGATAAAAGAAATATATTCATTTTGCTAAGATTATTTTTGCGTTTCATTGCTCAACAGCTGTTCGAAGGATCAAATTTAAGATTTAGAGATATGATATGGAGTATGGACAGCGTTCGTAAGCGCACGTTTAATAAAATGGAATGGTTTTGAGACAAAATGCTAATTACAACATTGGTTGTCTAACATTTACCAGGTAAATTTCCCATCTACTCAAAGTCATGGAGGCGACATTTTGGTTAGATCACATAGACTGAAAACGTTCCCTAGCCCGTATAAATTGATATGAAGAGATGTAAGAAAACAACAGCAGAGTGGTATACGGGCCGAGCACAGTTGCATGTACAGAGCTGAGGTGAACAGCCTCTCACATCAGAAAAGTCGGAATAAGTCACATGTTTTAACAAGTCACGTGTTATTTCATTTCACATCTTATCATAGGAATAGGACAGGGGTGTGCTCAGTGCACTGGTGTAGGTAATATCCGCAGTCAAAGGTCTGTATAGTGTAACAATGAAATACAACAATACAAGGTTATATTAATCGCAAATAATTTCCCTGCCCCAAAGTTACCTGAAACTATTTGTTTAGAAGACATTTCAAACTCCGCAGCTCTGACAATGTGTTCAGCTATCGCTTCTGCTGCGACGTTCTCTGACCACAGGGCTAGTTTCACCAGATACTGTGGGACCGAGGTTACAAAGTGAAAGTGAAAGTGATAGTGGGTGAGCGAGGTTACAAAGTGAAAGTGAAAGTGATAGTGGGTGAGCGAGGTTACAAAGTGAAAGTGAAAGTGATAGTGGGTGAGCGAGGTTACAAAGTGAAAGTGAAAGTGATAGTGGGTGAGCGAGGTTACAAAGTGAAAGTGAAAGTGATAGTGGGTGAGCGAGGTTACAAAGTGAAAGTGAAAGTGATAGTGGGTGAGCGAGGTTACAAAGTGAAAGTGAAAGTGATAGTGGTGAGCGAGGTTACAAAGTGAAAATCAAACCACGCATCTCGGAGATTTGATCGAAATTCATTACAAAACGATTAAAAAACCCGACTCACATGCACTATTGACGTTCGATAAAAGAGCATCAAACCATTTAAAGCAAAAAATTTAAAAAGCAAAAAATAAATAAAAACGGAAAGTTTTGTGACACTCACCTCATCAGTGCTGCTAGCAACATGCCTCCCTTCCCTCAGTAACTTAGTAAAGGAAACACCAGCGTGTTTCTCCAGAGCTGTCAGCCATTCCTGACTGCACAGTTGCATTGCGAGCTCCACTACTGATACTTCTCCTTTGAAACAGGATAAACCTGGCAAAATACAAGGTCGTAATCACGTGGCAATGATAGTTTAAGTTAGCTTTGAAAGTGACACTGACAGCGACTCTCAAGGAATTCATCGCAAATTTCTATATTGATAGCAATCTACTTACTCTCGTTGAAAAGTTCACGTCCATGAGTTCCCAGGATGGTTTTAGCGAAGAAACCCTGGAAATCCAGCAACAAGTCGTTAAGGAGAGGACCAACGTGGGCTAGAGCGCGCTGTACTTGCTCTGCAAATTGTAATATATCATAATAGAGAGCGCGCTGTACTTGCTCTGCAAATACAGATATATCATAATAGATAGGATTAGAGCGCACTGTACTTGCTCTGCAAATTAAGTGATATATGATAATAGATAGGATTAGAGCGCGCTGTACTTGCTCTGCAAATTGTGATATATGATAATAGATAGGATTAGAGCGCGCTGTACTTGCTCTGCAAATTGTGATATATGATAATAGATAGGACCAACGTGGGCTAGAGCGCGCTGTACTTGCTCTGCAAATTGTGATATATGATAATAGAGAGCGCACTGTACTTGCTCTGCAAATTGTGATATATCATAATAGATAGGGCTAGAGCGCGCTGTACTTGCTCTGCAAATTAAGTGATATATGATAACGTGGGCTAGAGCGCGCTGTACTTGCTCTGCAAATTAAGTGATATATGATAACGTGGGCTAGAGCGCGCTGTACTTGCTCTGCAAATTAAGTGATATATGATAACGTGGGCTAGAGCGCGCTGTACTTGCTCTGCAAATTAAGTGATATATGATAACGTGGGCTAGAGCGCGCTGTACTTGCTCTGCAAATTAAGTGATATATGATAACGTGGGCTAGAGCGCGCTGTACTTGCTCTGCAAATTAAGTGATATATGATAACGTGGGCTAGAGCGCGCTGTACTTGCTCTGCAAATTGTGATATATCATAATAGAGGACCAACGTGGGCTAGAGCACGCTGTACTTGCTCTGCAAATTGTGATATATCATAATAGATAGGACCAACGTGGGCTAGAGCGCGCTGTACTTGCTCTGCAAATTGTGATATATCATAATAGAGGACCAACGTGGGCTAGAGCGCGCTGTACTTGCTCTGCAAATTGTGATATAATATGATAACGTGGGCTAGAGCGCGCTGTACTTGCTCTGCAAATTGTGATATATCATAATAGAGGACCAACGTGGGCTAGAGCGCGCTGTACTTGCTCTGCAAATTGTGATATATCATAATAGATAGGGCTAGAGCGCGCTGTACTTGCTCTGCAAATTGTGATATATGATAACGTGGGCTAGAGCGCGCTGTACTTGCTCTGCAAATTGTGATATATGATAATAGATAGGACCAACGTGGGCTAGAGCGCGCTGTACTTGCTCTGCAAATTGTGATATATGATAATAGATAGGACCAACGTGGGCTAGAGCGCGCTGTACTTGCTCTGCAAATTGTGATATATCATAATAGATAGGATGGATTGAAAATAGACCAACGTGGGCTAGAGCGCGCTGTACTTGCTCTGCAAATAGTCATATATGATAACGTGGGCTAGAGCGCGCTGTACTTGCTCTGCAAATTGTCATATATGATAATAGATAGGACCAACGTGGGCTAGAGCGCGCTGTACTTGCTCTGCAAATAGTCATATATGATAACGTGGGCTAGAGCGTGCTGTACTTGCTCTGCAAATTGTCATATATGATAATAGATAGGATGGATTGAAAATAGATTATATGATTACAGACTATGGTGACTTTTGTAATTCAGGTCTTTAAAACCAACAAAATCTAAGTTTTCTCTGAAAATTATGACATGTAATATTAATAAGTGATGGGGTAGTTGGTGAATCTTGTTTGAGGGATAAAGTCCAGGTAATTTAAACCATGAAAGTCAAAGTTTTCTTTGTTCACCTGTGATGTTATTTCCACCTCGGTGTCTGTTAACAATTTCGTGGTACTGTGTCACAGTGAGCACTGAGAGGTAGAATAACACTTGAAGTGCTTGTTGCTCGCCTGGGGAGATAATAACTCGTTAGTACGGACAATTAGAGGCTTATCTGTGATCAGTGAGTGGGTGAATAGCGAGTTTTTTGTAGGAAATCATGAGCAGAAAACACAACAAAATGGGAAAGCACAACAAAATGGGAAAGCACAACAAAATGAGAAAGCATAACAAAATGAGAAAGCACAACAAACACATTTTCTCTCGTTTATTAGGACCAGAACATAGCATGGTGATTTGTGTAAAAAAGTGTCTCCTTTTTTTTGTTGTTAGTTTGAAACTTACTCTCTTTCATGTAGAGGTCAAGGTCCCTCATAACGCAGCTCCGCAGGTGGTACACGTCTTTCTCCTCCAGGAGGTAATCTATCTTCAGGTCCTCGTTGTGTCTCTGCTCCAACTTGTTCAGCAGGTGCTGGCGAGGTTTATCAGCGTGTAAAAGTGAAACTTGGGAGTGAAAGTGAAACCGAAACTAGCGTGTAAAAGTGAAACTTAGGAGTGAAAGTGAAACCGAAACTAGGTTAAACGTTAGGATATTTATCAGAATGAAACCTATTTAACAGCTGGTGATGGAAGCAAATATTAGAAAAGGTAAGAGAATAAATGGAATGGAAATTAAATGATTGGTTGATATATGACACTAAGTCCTGAAGTAATGCTTGAAGTAACCTTGTCCACCTACCAGTCTAAGAGGTTCCCCCACAGTACCCAGTAACCTTGTCCACCTACCAGTCTAAGAGGTTCCCCCACAGTACCCAGTAACCTTGTCCACCTACCAGTCTAAGAGGTTCCCCCACAGTACCCAGTAACCTTGTCCACCTACCAGTCTAAGAGGTTCCCCCACAGTACCCAGTAACCTTGTCCACCTACCAGTCTAAGAGGTTCCCCCACAGTACCCAGTAACCTTGTCCACCTACCAGTCTAAGAGGTTCCCCCACAGTACCCAGTAACCTTGTCCACCTACCAGTCTAAGAGGTTCCCCCACAGTACCCAGTAACCTTGTCCACCTACCAGTCTAAGAGGTTCCCCCACAGTACCCAGTAACCTTGTCCACCTACCAGTCTAAGAGGTTCCCCCACAGTACCCAGTAACCTTGTCCACCTACCAGTCTAAGAGGTTCCCCCACAGTACCCAGTAACCTTGTCCACCTACCAGTCTAAGAGGTTCCCCCACAGTACCCAGTAACCTAGTCCAACTACCAGTCTAAGAGGTTCCCCCACAGTACCCAGTAACCTTGTCCACCTACCAGTCTAAGAGGTTCCCCCACAGTACCCAGTAACCTTGTCCACCTACCAGTCTAAGAGGTTCCCCCACAGTACCCAGTAACCTTGTCCACCTACCAGTCTAAGAGGTTCCCCCACAGTACCCAGTAACCTTGTCCACCTACCAGTCTAAGAGGTTCCCCCACAGTACCCAGTAACCTTGTCCACCTACCAGTCTAAGAGGTTCCCCCACAGTACCCAGTAACCTAGTCCACCTACCAGTCTAAGAGGTTCCCCCACAGTACCCAGTAACCTAGTCCACCTACCAGTCTAAGAGGTTCCCCCACAGTACCCAGTAACCTAGTCCACCTACCAGTCTAAGAGGTTCCCCCACAGTACCCAGTAACCTAGTCCACCTACCAGTCTAAGAGGTTCCCCCACAGTACCCAGTAACCTTGTCCACCTACCAGTCTAAGAGGTTCCCCCACAGTACCCAGTAACCTAGTCCACCTACCAGTCTAAGAGGTTCCCCCACAGTACCCAGCGGAGTGAGTTTTGAGTTTATTTCCTCTTGAACCAACTTCGGTACCAGATCGGCTCGTCTCAGCTTCTGTCTTTGCCTCTTTTTGAGACAGTTTATCGTCGAGAGACACGTCACTATGGAAAAGATATAAAATTGCATGAGGAAAGAACAAAAATTAAGTTAACTTGTTCGTTTTATAATGAATTGGTATATCATCACCACGACCGGATTTATTTTTCCACGAAGTCAAAAGTAAGTTCAAATTTAATACAAATAGTTCAACCAAATTGATGATCACCAGATTGCCTAAATATAAATCCCACCTAATCGTAGAGATATCCGCATCATACCACCCTGCTTTAAGCTCCTAGCACTCTCCACCAGATTAAAGTTCAGAACAGAACAGAAGACCACCGTGTCCACAATACCCACTAGCAGTTCCACTAACTTAAACGCTTTCTCAAACTCCATTACTGGTTCGTGGTTTTCCAGTGAGGGCTGGTAGGGAGACTGTGTAAACGCAAGGAAATATTTTGTAGAAATGTTTAAAGATGAAAATATTGCGAGGGCGTGATAAAAGTAAATAATATAACGTATGACATATCCGATTAATGATTGATCTTGATTGGAAGCCAGTCGAAATGAAAGGCTCCCAAAAATAGGCCAGTAAGAGACCACCTTGCCAGTAAAAAAACATTAAAAACAAGTAAAAAAAACCAGTAAAAAATTAGTAAAAGACCAGTAAAAAACCACCTTGCCAGGAACTGTAATCTCGTTCACTAGTTTGCCCACACCTCCACACTCTACCACGAGGTTATCAGCCGTGAGGGAGATAATATGCGCGATGTTTGTCATGTAGACTCCGTTATCACGTGCGTTTACCATTTCACTTGTGCTGCGCTGTCCTGGGGACACAGTTTGAGGTCTTATGTAATTTATAAATCAAAGAGATAGTGAAATTTGTGTTTTAATTGTATATTATACATTATATAATATTATGTTAAATTGAAATTTAAGACTCATTCGAATTATACATTATTAATGACCTGTAGCATTGATTGAAACTGAAACGGCTCAAAGTATAATACCGTTAAACACAACAATTTCAATAGAATAATAACTGATTTAATTAAGCGATTAACCATTCAACTTCAAGGGACAGCCAGTCTGATTCTTATATTTTACTATTTTAAACATTCCAGCCGTTTGACAAGTGTTACATTGGGTCAAGTCCCAGAACGACGGTAGAGAGCTCTTTCTGTGGCCAGATGTCCAGTATCTCGTTATTTGGGGACTGTCTTCCTAACACCACCATCTCCGCTCTGTACAGACTTGGGGCTGACTACAAGGTGAGTCATCATGACGTTACGTGGTGTGTGACGTCATGACACGTGGTGTGTGACGTCATGACACGTGGTGTGTGACATCATGACGTTACGTGGTGTGTGACGTCATGACGTTACGTGGTGTGTGACGTCATGACACGTGGTGTGTGACGTCATGACGTTACGTGGTGTGTGACGTCATGACACGTGGTGTGTGACGTCATGACACGTGGTGTGTGACGTCATGACACGTGGTGTGTGACGTCATGACGTTACGTGGTGTGTGTGACGTCATGACACGTGGTGTGTGACATGATGTTACGTGGTGTGTGAAATCTTGGCACGAAACGTGTAGCGTCAAATCATTTACTTAGTAGTGGGAGGTGTCTCCTTGTGTGTGCTTTTAGTAAGTTCAATGTCATGCGACACGATGTTAACCAATCCCACCTCAGCACGCGTTCCAATACCGTAACGAGCACGATGTTAACCAATCCCACCTCAGCACGCGTTCCAATACCGTAACGAGCACGATGTGCCGATACCCGCAGCCGACCAGAACATCATCTACAGTGGGAAACTGGCTAACTCCCTGATCTTCAGTTATAATCCTAAAGCTTGTAACGGACAGCTTTGTTTTGAGGTTCGTTTCTATTGTGTAGTAACTAGTAGCTTTAGTAGTCCGAGAAATTACATAACTGGGTTAGCTAAACAATTAGAAGCTCAAAACCTGACATCCAGTTGTATAAAAACCCTCTATTCAGTTATTAAAAACCCCTCTGTTCAGTTATTAAAAATCTCTCTGTTCAGGTTTCACAAAACCCTCTTTACGACTCCTTTGTGAACAGTTCCCACGCCATACTGCTGGAAGGCGTAGAAACAGTTGCTACCCGGAATGTTCAAAGCACCCTACATTCCTTAGGAGGAATCCAAGTCCTCCTCCCTCTCTTCCATCAACTCACATCTTGCGAAGGTATTTGTAATTAATTTGCTAATTTGTACTTTGTTAATTTAGTAATCTGTAAATTGCAATGTCATGTTGAACGTGGTGTGTGACGTCATGACACGTGGTGTGTGACGTCATGTTGAAGAGCAAAAGTTCATTTTATTGTGCACTAATTTAATTTGCTAATTTGTACTTACTACTTAGTTAATTTTTAGTAATCTGTAAGTTGCAATGTCATGTTGAAGTTCCTTTTTTTGTGCACTTCCAAGTTCCATATATGAACGTTCTGAAAAGGAAGTTATGACAACTGGTTCAGAATCAATTTTAGCTGATCTAACAGACTCTACAGAGTTAAGTATAAGATATTCAATACATCGAAATTTCCAGAAATAATAAGTGAAAAACAAAAGAAACGAAAACACGATCGGGCTCCATTACAGTTTATCTTTCAAAATTATTATTATTATAAAACAGGATCTTACCGACAAAAATGATTCTTAAAAATAACTTAATGCGGTAAACTGTACCCTTGAAACAGATTTTCCCAACATTTGTTGCATGCAGCTATATCTCCAATTTCGTTCAATTCATGCAAGTTGTCCATTTGCAAATTTCTACTACTTAAATCACTTCTTAAAACAGATAACAAGTTCAATCTAAGTCTCCCCAATCTTCCAATGAATAAATTATCTGATTCAATAGCAAAAGAGAGAGCCGTTTGGGCTGGGGTGTTCTCCATACTCCTGAGAATGTGTCCAAACATCTTCCACCGCTGGTGTTCGATACGCTTGGATAACTTTTCAACTTTGCACCTTTCATACAATGCTTTGTTGCTTATCTTTCAAAAGATCAATTTAAAGATTCTGTATTATAGAATTCTTTTGATTGTATTCATATAATACCGTATCCCCTGAATATCTAGAGTCGGATGACTAGGACTCTTCGAGTCTTTTTCATCCGCCTACACATCACCCTAACGTCGATTAGGCCAAAACCATTTTGCTCCTTGACCGTGAATCCTACAATTTTTTTACCACGCGTACAGTATACCATCCTATTCCAGTGTCCTTTGTACTTTAAGTTGCCGTCGATGTTCTTGTCCCCACACTTGGTCCTCATGTTAATAAGTCCGAACCCATTCTGCTCTCTTGGAGAGAGCTTATCGAAACCAGATTCACACTTCTGACTGGAACCCCAGTAATGCCAGGATCCGCCCTTGTGTTTTGTCAGCGTGAAAGTTTCTCCACTGCTACATTTGAACCACAAATCCACCAGCCCGTATCCCTCCTGCTCCCTCCAGTTCATTTCCACTACTTTGTGGTTTCCGTACGTTTTACAGTGTGCTTCTTTATCTGAACCCCAGAACCAGTTGTTGCCCGACCAACCAGTCCAAGTAGGCCTAGCTGCAGCCTCAGTGTAGCCACAGATCAGTAAAATCATTGCAACATTCCACAAAGCCTTGTCCATTTTTAGCTGGAAAAGTTTAAGTCATGATATATTTTTATTTGCATGTGGGTGATTAAAATCTTACAAACACAACATTATCGAAAAGGTTGCGGAAACGAACGTTCCAGTTTCCTAATGTTGGTAGTCGCTTAATCTTTTAATATTAATTTAAACCGCAACCATGACCATTACATCCCCAATAGCCCATATAGGAAACTGTTCAAAACATAAATCTGAGGTGTGAAGCGAAAATGGTGGGAGTTGCATTGACCAATTAGGAGTGAGACGCGCGGGAGCCAAATATGAAATATGGTTTGATTTTCGTCGGCGGCGAATAATCCAACCTGAGAGACGACTATAAAGAGTGCAAATATCTTTTTTCCTTTCTAATGAAATTTTGCCAAGAACTGCGCAATATTAGCTAATATAAATTATTAATGGATAATTGTACAACAGGTATTCGAAGTGACTTTTATTTTTCGTACTTCATGTTAAAAGAAAAGAATTTACCGCGAATTTTTTTGGAGTAAATTTTTTTGGAGTTTACACTCACCCTGTACAACATTAACATTTAACAACATCGAAAAAACTGCCAAGAAATTTTAACTGGCACTGAGGGGATTGATCTTCAAGAGGGTAGTGTGTCTATGGAATTTTATTGTTCTTAAAGTAAAAGTTTACACCCTGGTATCTCCGGAATTTGGCAAGTTATTGTTTGTCCAATGCCCATTAACTGGTATTGTGTTCGGGTAAGACCGCTGCCCTCCTCAAGTCTCCTAATCACCGTTAATCAACGGAAACTAACACCTTCTCCCTCAGACTAACACCTTCTCCCTCAGACTAACACCTTCTCCCTCAAACTAACACCTTCTCCCTCAGACTAACACCTTCTCCCTCAGACTAACACCTTCTCCCTCAAACTAACACCTTCTCCCTCAGACTCAAGCCAGGAGCTGTGCGCAACCCTGCTCTGGCTGTTCGTGGACTTGGTAAAGTCGAGCGCTACATGTCAGTCTTACGTAACAACCCACCGCTCCCTCCTCGTTATATCACATCTTCTCTTCAACACCACGGCCGAGTTCCTGAGTGAAGCTGCCCTCGAGGCTTTCCTTTCCCTTGGAAGGTACAGTTTAACTTTAAGAATCATCCAATATCGATTAAAACAAGAATTTCGCCGCGGTAACACCACGCACGATCAAATTTCCCTACTGCCTACAATGTTCTACTTTATTGTATCCCAGAGTGGTGTTTGGCGCACGTGATAATCGTTTTCATTATATTAGGCGTGCAGAACTTGTAAAATTCTGCGCGCATCTGAGGTGTCGCCGTCGATATATCTGTATGTGGTTTGGTTGTAGATCATTTCATATTTTGCGCGGTTTGTTTCGTGTTAACGTTGCGTATCATGTCACGTCATATTACTGCATCGTATGCCAACTTTATTGACTGTAATAAAATATTCTGTCTCATCTTAGTTATTATTTGTATCTAACATAAACTAATACATTTTGATGCTTACTCGACACATCTAAAGCACCATCGACTATATAGGATTCTTTAAAAGCATACCGCAATCTTGATCTTAGTTGCTTCTTGAATGTAAATGTAAAGTAGCATCTGTTCTTAAATATGTAATCGCTTTTTACGATTAAGTGTTTAATTTTTTTACGATTCAGTGTTAAATAATCGGCCACGAGTTTATCAGCTGATATAATAATTTAATTTGTTTTGACTTGCTGAATTTTATCACTCGATAATTTATTAAGCTTGTTTCAACAAAATATTTACACTTATATTGATGATTGATCCGCTTAGATGACTAATATGCTATATTTATGAATTAGAGTAAATTGTAACCCGATGGAAACCTATGTAACAGTCGTCAAACTGGTTGCTATGCCTGTAATTAATTAACACATAACTGGCGTCGCGCGCGCAAAATAGGTTCCTTTTATACACATAATTATAGGGGAGTGGTCTATATTGCGAAGGAGCAGACTTTTGTCGTCAACGTAGGACCATCGGGCCACCTCATATATCCAAACCCGATTACTTATTCCCTACGATCTTTTTGCCTTCGGCAAGAGTAGGGAAAAAAATCCATAGAATTGATAGAGGGATTGATATGTATACACTTTACCAATTAAAATCTCTGCGATCCCCATTTTTCTTATTACTATTTTCTATACTAGAAATTGAGACGAAAATCTGGAAATTTAAATTGAAACGTTTTGAAGAATTTTGTTTCCACTCCCAAACTAAGGACATTTTACAACCGCAGAACTTTGGTAGAGATAAAGCAGGGCCCCCTCTTAAACAGCCTTATTAACGACATCTTGTTGCGGACTGAGATGTGGGTCAAGACTTCAGTACAAGTTCAGGTATGTAGGTGCAAGTTCAGGAATGTAAGCACTTAAGTAAAATTTACTACTACTATTTCAGTGCAGTATTTGTAATTCTACAATCTACACTTTCTTATGTCTGGCAGTTCCAGCGAGTTTTTAAAAGAGATTTTAGCCAACATTTTTCGCCCATAAGAGACGTTGGTGAAACCCTGCTAATCTTTTCTCAAACACACGTAACCACAATTTATTACACACACACACATTTCACATGACGTCACACTTGCAGGTAAAACTATACTCAACAATAAGCACTGAGTTTGTGGGGGGAGCTGAGAGTTGTGATGTTAGACAGAGTCTGAACGTGTCCCGGATTATTAACGTTCTCCGGGAGTATTACTGGGTCACTCCTGAGGCTGGGGCTCTTTGTGTTGAAGGTAGGGGGGAGTTGTTGTTGTTGTTTTCTCTTTGTGTAGAAGGTAGGGGGGAGTTGTTGTTGTTGTTTTTGTGTAGAAGGTAGGGGGTTCCCAACCCGCATTACTTATTCCCTACGATCTTTGTGCCCTTCGCAAGAGTAGGGACCAAAATCCATAGAATTGATAAGAGGATTGAGATGTATACTCTTTACCAAGGCTATATCTCTCACACACACAGACTACGAAAATTAGACTAAAATGCGGATATCAGTAGCGTCGCGGGCGGGGGAGAGTCAGGGGGGGGAGTAGTCAAATTTACAGGGGAGGGATAGGGGGCCCTCGCCAAAACGTGAATTTGGGTGGGGAGGAGGGCACAGGTGTGGGGGTTTATGAGGGGCGGGGGGGGGGATATGACGCGGGCGGAGGTGCCGAGATGAGTATACACCGAACTCAACCCACCATTAGACTCTAAGCTAGTAAAAGTCCTAAAAAAGTCCAAAAGGGAACCGCCCTCTTTAAATACTGAACGGATATAATATTACAAAACGCTCGTGTCGGTGCGCTCGCGAACACGGAGCGAATTGGGATGCTGTCTTCAGGATCAAGTTCAGGTTTGTAGGTGCAGAAGGTCATGAATGGAAGCTCTGTAAGTATTTTATCTACTACGTTTCAGGTGCAGGGAGTTGGTAAGTCTACAAGCACTACTTGTCGAGTAGGTCGGGGCAGTCTCCGCGAGTTTTAAAAGAGAGGGGAGCTTGCAACATAAGTTTCGCCCATAAGAAGCTGTGGCGGGGAAACCCTGCATAAGCGCTTTTTCTCTAACTCTCGGTATCCACAATGTTTCTCACACACACTTTTCACATGTCGCAACACTTGCAGGTAACACTATACTCAACAATATCACGGAAGTTTGGGGGGGGAGCTGAGAAGTTGGGATGTTAGACAGGTCTGAAACGTGTCCCCGGATTAAGTAACGTGTCTCCGGATGATTGCGGGTCCCTCCTGAGGCTTGGGGCTCTGTTGGGTTTGACGGTATGGAGGCGGAGTTTTGTTGTGTTGTTTTTTCTATTTGGTGGAGGTAGGTAGGGGGAGGTGTTGTGTTGTTGTTGTTAGAAGGTAGGGGAGTGGGGTGTTTGTTTGTCTCTTTGTGGTCACGACAAAACGGAAGGGGGGAGTGTGTGGTGTTTGTTTTCTCTTTGGGGTAGAAGGTAGGGGAGTTGTTGTCCCTGGTGGGCTCTTCGCCACATGCTGCACTTTGGGGTTGAAGGTAGGGGAGTGGGAGGGGAGCTGGTTGTTGTTTCCTCTTGTGGTAGAAGGGAGGGGGATGGTTTGATGTTGTGATTCTCTTTGTGTAGGATTGGTAGGGAGGAGTGTGGTTGCTTGTTGTTTTTCTCTTTTTGGGGTGTAGTAAGGGAGGGGGAGTGTTGCTGTTGTTGTCTCTTTGTGTAAGAAGGTAGGGGGGGTGTGGTTGCTGAGAGAGGTTTGTGCTCTTTGGGAGTGGTTAAGGGATGGGGGGGAGTGGATTTGTTGTGTTTCCTGTTGGGGTGATGTACAGGGGAGTTGTTGTGGTTGGTTGAATTCCTCCTCGTGATAGAGAGGTAGGCGGAGGAAGTGGGGGTGCTGTGCTGGTGATTTCTCTTCATGTGTAGAAGGATGGGGAGGGAAGTGGTTGGCGGTTGGTTTCTCTTTGCTAGTTAAGAAGGGGAGGGGAAGGGTTGGTTGTCTGGTGGTCGTTTCTCGTTGTGCGGAGTAGGGGAGACGTGGGGGAGTTTTGTGGTTGTTGTAGTTCTCTGTGGGGTGATGGAGGGGGGGAGTGTGTTTGTTGTTGGTGTTTTCTTCTTGTGGTAGAAGGCTAGGGGGGGAGAGTTGCGATTGTGGTATGGTCGTTTGGTGGAGAAGGAAGGAGGGGAGTTGTTGCTGTTTGTTTTGTCCTCTCGTTGTGTAGAAGGTAGGGGGAGTTGTTGCTGTTATTTCTTCGCCTGTTGTGTGAAGAAGGTAGGGGGGAGTTGGTCTGCCTGTTGTTTCCCCCTCGTGGTGTAAAGGGTAGGGGCGATTCTTTGTGGGTGTTATTCTCTTTGTGTAAGAAGGTAGGGGGAGTGTTTGGTGTTTGTGGAGCTTTGCTCTTGTGTAAAGTAGGAGGGGGAGTTGTGGGTTTGGTTGTCGGTCGGTTGTGTAGAAGGTAGAACGGGGCGTGTTGTTTCGGCTGTTGTTTTATCTTTGTGTAGAAGGTGGGGGGAGTTGTTGGCGGTTGTTTTCTTCTGGTGTATAAGGTAGGGGGAGTTTGTTGGTTTGTTTTCCCTCTTTTGTGGAGAAGGTAGGGGAGTGGTTCTGTTGTGGTTTGCACTCTTCTGGAGAAGGAGGGGGGAGTTGTTGCTGGTGTGTTTCTCTGTGTGTAGAAGGTAGGGGGAGTTGTTTGACGTTTGTTTTCTTCTTTCTGTAGAAGGAGGAGGGGGAGTGTGTATTGAGGTGTTGGTTTCTCTGTTGTTAGAAGTAGGGGGAGTTGGTTGTGGTTTGGTTTCTCTTTGTGGTGAAGGAGGGGGGAGTTGTTGTGGTTGTTGTTTTCTCTTTGTGTAGATAGGTAGGGGGAAGTGTTGGTTGTTGTTGTTTTCTCTTCGTGGTTAGAAGGTAGGGGGAGGTTGGTTTGCGTGGTGTTGTCTTCTCTTTGTGTAGAAGGTAGGGTGGGAAGTTGGTGCTGTTGGTTTTGTTCCGCTTTGTGTTAGAAGGGTAGGGGGAGTTTGTTTGCTGTTGTTTTTCTCTGTGTGTAGCAGGGTAGGGGGAGTGGGTGTTGTTTTGTTTTCTCGTTGGGTAGACGTGTGGGGGAGTTTGTGGTTGTTGTTTTCTCTTTGTGTAATGGGAGGGGGAGTTGTTGTTGTGGTTGTTCTCGTTGTGGAGAAGGTAGGGGGGAGTATTGTGTGTTTGGGTTGTTTGCTTGTGTGTAGAAGGTAGGGGGGAGTGGTTTGTTTGGTGGTACTGTCTCTTTGTGGAGAAGTAGGGGGGAGTGGTGTGGTGGTGTGTTGGTGCACTTTGTGTTGAAGGCTAGGTGGTGGTGTTTGTGTTGTTGGGTTTCTCTTGTGTGTAGTAGGTAGGGGAGTTTGTTGTGTTGCTTTTTCTTAGCTGTTGTGATGAAAGGTAGAGGGGAGAGTCGATGGGTGTGTGTTCTCAGTGGTAGAGGTAGGGGGGGTTTGGTGTTGGGGGTATGATTCCTGAGAGCTAGGTGTGAAGGTAGGGGGAGTTGTCTTGTTTGATCTTGTTTTCTCTTGGTGTTGAAGGTAGGGGGAGTTGTTGTGGATGTTTTCTCGTTGTGTCTGTGAAGGTAGGGGGGAGGTTGTTGTTGTTTGATTTCTCTTTGTGTGGTAAGGGAGGGGGGAGTTTGTTGGTGTGGTGTTCTCTTTGTGGAGAAGGTAGGGGAGTTGATGTTGTTGGTTTCTCTTGTGGTAGAAGTAGGGGGTCCTTGTTGTTGTTGTTATCTTCTTTGAGTGTAGAAAGGTAGGGGGGAGTTGTTGTTGGTGTTTCTCTTTGTGGAAGGTAGGGGGAGTTGTTGGTTGTATGTTTTCTCTTTGGGTGAAGGAGGGGGAGTATGTTTGTTTGTTGTTGTTCTCTTCTGTGTAGAAGGATGAGGGGGGGCCCTGGTTGTTGTTGTTTTCCCTCTTGTATAAGAAGGGAGGGGGTGGGAGTTGTATCGGTGTTGTGGGTTTTGGTTGTAGGCCAAGATTTTAGGATTGACAAATGGGTACCACCACTCCTTGGACTATCAAGTTGTCCTCTCTGGTTAGAGGGAAATTGTTATCTTTGAATCTAAGTTAACAATGCTAACTTTGTTTTAGAGAGGGGACATCTGACTGCAGAAGATGTAAAGAGTATCAGAGCCTTCCTGGTTCTGTCAGCTAAACAGAGTCTAATGAGGACACGCTCACCTGAAACGGAAGATATCTCCTGCATTCTCAGCTACCTTGTCTCTAATAAGAGTGAGTAGTCACGTGGGGTGTGACGTCATGGCACGTGGTGTGGTACGTCAATAGGATGCACGTGGGGGTGACGGCAAATCGGCGCACCTGGGGGTGTGACTCATGGCACGTGGTGTGTGCGACGTTCATGAGCACGTGGGGTGTGAGACGTCATGGCACGAGGTGATGGACTGTCATGGCACGTGTGGGTGTGGGACGTCATCATAGTATTGTTGCAGCGCCGTGGAACGTTGTGTGACGATCTGCATCAATATTATATGAACCCACTAACTTTTGGGAAGATAAGATACATGGTATAAATGTTAAGTCATGCAAACTAATCCAAAGTGTGTTCCAACTTTTGTAACCTATGCCCTCTAATATGTACGACATTTTCAGGTGACATTCTTAGAGATATGCTCATGCTGCTTCTAGCCTTGATATCAGAACACCAAACGCAGCTATTCTCCTAATTAAAACGCACTGCTTAGGTTCGTAGTTTGAACGAATAACTATGTGAAGAAACGCTCTTTACATGACATACTGTTATGTCTAAGATGGGTAATGCCAGTAATTTTAAATAAAACCGGTCTAACGACTAGATTTACATTTTAGGTTTTGTAGTTAGGCGGGTAAAGGTGCAACAACTAATTTACATTTCCTCTCAACCAACAACGAAGATTCAACACTACGTGTAGGAGGAGGAAAGAAGAGAGATAGTGTAAAAAAATCTATTAGCGTTAGAAACCTTTACCCCTCCTAACTCATCTTCCCTAAAAGGTAAATCTCTAGTCCGTTGACCTTGTTTATTTTATTAAATTACCTGGCAATATTCCCATCTCTTAGAATACTGTTCAGTGCAATGTTCATTAAGCATTTCTTCAATGTTTTTTATTTAAACTAAACTACGGAACCTAGCAGTGAAGATTCTTACTTAAGGGAAGAATAGTCCTCTGGTTGCGTGTGCTGTCATAATCAAGCTAGAAGCAGCCGTGCAGCATATCTACTCTATGATTTCTGCCCCACCTTCCTGAAAATGGAGTACCAATGTATAGAGAATATTTCTACATAGTGGACTCATTTGACAGACACGAATTTGTCTTTGCCGATGAATTAAATTGCATAAACCAGGATCTTACTGTGGCCCAAAAGTTAGTGGTGCAATATAATAGTGATGCAGATTCGTCACACAAACGTTTCCACGCGCACACACATCATAAGGATGACGTCCACACACCACGTGCCATGACGTCACACACCTCCACCTGCCCATGGACGGCACACCCCACGTGCCATGACGTCACAAGAGCGACCACGTTGCCAAGGACGGCACAACCCCAGGTGCCATGAAGTCACACCCCCTGCCAGGACGACTCACACACCACAGTGCCATGACGTCACGAACACCTAGTCCCATGGGACTACTCACATCTTAATTAGAGACCAAAGGTAGCTGAGAATGCAGGAGATATCTTCCGTTTCAGGTGAGCGTGTCCTCATTAGACTCCGGTTTAAGGCTGACAGAACCAGGAAGGCTCGCGAGACTCTTTTACATCTTCTGGCAGCTCAGATGTCCACGCTCTAAAACTAAGTTAGCATTGGTTAACATAGGTGAAAATGATAAAAAGCAAATTCCTAACAGAACTGATGTCCAAGCGTGTGGTACAATTTTCAATAATCCTAAAATTAATTGGACGAACAACAAAAAACCACGCATACAACAACAACTCCCCCCTACCTTCGCCATAGCCACAAACCAAAAAGAGAAAACAAAACAAACAAACAAAAAGACCGCCCCTAACCTTCTACACAAAGAGAAACAACAACAAAACAACCTCCCCCCTACCTTCATCACAAAGAGCATACAAACAACACAACAACTAACTCCCCCCCTCTTCCCTCAACACAAAGAGAAAATATACAGACAACAACGAACTCCCCCCTAGAATAACTCATAAACACAAAGAGAAAACTCATACAACAAGGACCCCTACCTTCGACCACAAAAGAGAAAACAACAACAGACACACTCCCACCCTACCTCTACATAAGAGAAAACAACTACAACAACTTCCCTCCCTTAACCGTCAACAACATAGAGAAAACAACAACACACAACTCCCCACCGCTGCTACCTTCAACACAAAGAGAAAACAACATCAACAAACGATCCCCCCCTACCGTCAACAACTCAAAGAGAAAACCACAACACAACTCCCCCTACCTGCAACACAAAAGAGAAACTACAACAACATCCCTCCCCCCTACATACCTGCGACTCAAAGAGAGAAACCCAAACAACTACATACGCCCCCCTACCTTCAACTCAAAGAGACAAACACTACAACAAGAACTCCCCCCTACCATTCTCTACACAAAGAGAAAACCAATCACAACAACTGCCCCCCTACACGTTCTACACAATGAGAGACACAACAAACAAACACCATCCCCGCCTACCTGTTCTACACAAAGAGACAAAACAACAACTACAACTCCCCCGACCGTAAACACAAAGAGATAACAACAACAACGTACTCCTTCCCCCTACCTTCGACACAAAGATGAAGAAAACAACAACAACATACTCGCCCCCTACCTTCAACACAAGAAGAGAAAAACGAAACAACATACGAACTCCCCCCTACCTGCGACACAAAGAGATAACAACAACATCTAACAGCCCCCCTATCCTTTCTACAGAACAAAGAGACCCAAACAGCGAACACAAATCCCCCTACCTTTGTCGACCTACAATAGAGAATAACAACAGCAAACAACTCCCCCCTTTAACCTTTCTACTACACAAAGAAAACAACAGCAACGAACTCCCCCCGACCTGCTACACGAAGAGAAAACAACAACCCAACACTCCCCCCTACCTTTCTACACTTAGAGAAAACAACAACAACAACAACTCCCCCCTACCTTTCAAACACAATGAGAAAACAACAACAACAACTCCCCCCCCCTACCTTCTACACAAAGGGAGAAAACAACAACAACAACTCTCTCCCCCCGAACCCTTCTACAGAAGAGAAAACCAACATGCAACAAACGTCCCCCCTACGGTCTACACAAAGAGAAAACAACAGCAACAACCTCTCCCCCTACCTTCTACACAAAGAGAAAACAACAACAACAACTCCCCCCTACCTTCTACACAAAGAGAAAACAACAACAACAACTCCCCCCTACCTTCTACACAAAGAGAAAACAACAGCAACAACTCCCCCCTACCTTCTACACAAAGAGAAAACAACAGCACCACGCCCCCCTACCTGTCTAACAAGAGAAAACAACAAACAACACTCCCCCCCCCCTACCCTTCTTCACAAAAGAGAAAACAAACAACAACAACTCCCCCCCTACCTTCTACAACTAAGAGAAAACAACAACACAACTCCCCCCTACCTTCGACACAAAGAGAAAACAACAGCAACAAACTCCCCCCTACCTTCTACACAAAAGAGAAAACAACTGCAACAACTCCCCCCTAACCTGCTACAACAAAGAGAAAACAACAGCAACAACTCCCCCCCTCCGACCTTCTAACAAAAAACTACAAACAACAACTCCCCCCACCTGTCTACACCAAAGAGAAAACAACAACTAACAACACTCCCCCTAACCTTCAACCACATAGAGAAAAACTAACAACAACAACTCCCCCCTACCTTGCAACACAAAGAGAAAACAACAACTACAACTCCCCCACTACCTTCTACAGAAAGAAAAAACAACGCATCAACTCCCCCCGACCTGCACACAAAGAGAAATCAACAGGCAACAATCGCCCCCCTCTATACCGTTCTACACGAAGAGAAAACAACTACAACCACTCCCCCTACACCCTGCGACACAAAGAGAAAACATACAACACAACTCCCCCTAACCGGCTACACACAGAGAACAACAGACAACAACAACGCCCCTCCCCCCGATACCGTCTACCCAAAGGAAAACAACAGCAACAACTCCCCCCTACCGTGCTACACAAAGAGAAAGATCAACAACAACATCTCCCCCCTATAACCTTCGACACACAATAGAAAAAAACAACAACAACGCCCCCCTACCGTCTAACACAAGAGAGAAAACAACAACACACTCACCCCTAACCTTCTACACAAAGGAGAAAAACTACTACAACAACCCCCCCCTACCTCTAACAACCAAAGAGAAAACAACAACATCAACTCCCCCCTACCTTTCAACACAAAGAGAAAAACAACACAAACATCTAACTTCCCCCTACCTGCTACTACACAAACTACAACAACAAACTCCCCCCTAAACTTCGTACACAAGAGAAAACAACAACAACAACTCCCCCCTACCTTCGAACACAAAAGAGCCCCACCTCAGGAGTGAACCCAGGAATACTCCCCGGAGAAACGAGTTAGATAATCCGGGAACAAAGACGTTTCAGACTCTTCTACATCACAACTCTCAGCTCCCCCCCTACAAACGCAGATGCTTAAACATTGATGTTGAGTAATAGATTATCTTTCAACCTGAAAACAAAGCTGGCGGACGTCAGGTGAAATGTATTACGGGTGTGCTGTATAGTAAAGTGTGTGACGTGTCGGGTTTGCGAAAGAATAAGACTAAGCAGGGTTGTCCACCTAACGCTCCCTCTTATGGGGCGAAAAGGTGTGGGCAAAATCTCTTTAAAAACTCGCTTCTGAACGGCCAACATAAGAAAGGTGGTAATTGTAAGAATGACAATACGGCACTGAAATAGTATAGTAAATGTTACGTAAGTGCTTACAGTTCCGGAACGAGCTACCTACAATACCTGAACTTGTACTGAAGTCTGTTGAACCCACACTCAGTCCGCAAACAAGATGTCGTTAATAAGGCTGTTCGGACAGTGGGGGCCCTGCTTATCGCTACCAAAGTTCTCTGCGTTTGTAAAATGTCCTAACTTTCAGTTTGTGGGGAGTGAAAACAACTAATTCTTCAAAACGTTTCAATGTTGTCACATTTTCCCAGATTTTCGTCTCAATTTCTAGTAGATACGAAAATAGTAATCAAAGCCACAAGAAGATGGGCGGGATACCCTGCATACAGAGAGTTGTCGAATTGAGCTGGTAAAGGGTATACAATAACAACTCCCTCTAGCAATTCTATAGGATTTTTTTCCCGACCTCATGTGCCGATGGCCAAAAAAGACGTAAGGGCAATCTGACAAACGTAATCTACTCAACGATCGGGTCTCTTGTATAAGTCAATGAGGGGAGGTCCCGAAAGGTTAGGAGTCCCGACGGTTAACTTACGAACCGACGAAGCAAGCGCCACTCGCTGCGCTCACGTTTCCAAATAGACCACACTCTCCCCTATAAGTATTTAGTATAAAAGGAACCGATTGTTGCGCGCGCGCGCCATTATGTTTAATTAATTCCAGGCATACAACGCAGCTGTTTAGTGCTTGACGTCTGTTTCACAGGTTCCATCGGGTTACCA
The DNA here is from genome assembly GCF_026151205.1 of Bolinopsis microptera. Taxonomy (NCBI): domain Eukaryota; kingdom Metazoa; phylum Ctenophora; class Tentaculata; order Lobata; family Bolinopsidae; genus Bolinopsis; species Bolinopsis microptera. The sequence continues at coordinate 759,372 of NC_087081.1, forward strand.
TTAACCCTAATGCTTAAATAAGCCATTATAGTCAGCTAACGAATCAATCACAATAGAAGTTGAAATCTTTTTTGTTGAATACAAGGCTTAATACATTATCGAGTTAACAAATTCAGCATGTCCAAAAACAAATGTATATTATTATATCAGGGCTTGCATAACAACCTTCGGGGTGCCGATTAATGTATCACTGAATCGTACAAAAAAATTAAAAAACACCTTAAGCGTTGAAAAAGCGAGGACAACTATAAAGAACAGAGGCTACTTTACATTTGCACATGCAAGAAGCAACTAATCACAAGATTGCGAAGTATGCTGTTATAGAATCCCTAGTAGAGTCTAATGGTGACTTCTAGGATAATTGTGTGCCGTAAGACATCAATATGTAGGTAGTTTATGTTAGAATTACAAATAATTAACTAGGATGAGACAGAGTAGTTTAGGACAGTTACTAATAAAGTTGGCATACATGCTGGAATATGACGTTGACATGATACGCAACGTTAAACACGAAACAAACCGCGCAAAATATGAAATGAGCTACAACCAAACACAACAGAAGTATCGACTGGGCGCGACACCTCTGTTGGCGCGAAGAATTATGTACAAGTCTGCACGCCTAAGTATAATGAAAACATTAATCACGTGCGCCAAACACCTCTCTGGGATTCAATAAAGTAAGATCATTGTAGGCAGTAGTGGAAAATATGATCGTGCGTGGTGTTAACCCCGCGGCGAAAATTCTGGTTTAAGAAGCGATATTGGAGAGTCTTAAAGTTTAAACTATGTACCATCCAAGGGAAAGGAAAGCCTCGAGGGGCAAGCGTCACTCAGGACTCGGCCGTAGGTGAGTTTGTCGTCCCACAAAGAGACAATCGCGATAGTGATCTAGTCAACCCCGAGGGACGGTGAGCGGTCGGCACATCGGCCATCTGCTGTGAGTCCAACGGTAAACTGACCAATTGGTATGAGCCGCTCGACTTGAACCAAGTCAATCACGAAACATGCCAGAGCCAGTTTGCGCTACTCACAGCTACCTGGCGTGACGTCTCGTGTCGCGCCGAGAGTCGAGCGGGGTGACAGTCTTGCAAGGCAACAAGCAGGTGGTATCCTTAGAGAGGCGGAGATCCAATGTGTGTTAGTCTGAGGGAGAAAGTTTTTAAGGTTGAAGGGAGTGGTGTTAGTCTGAGGTAGAAGGTGTAGTCTGGAGGAGAAGGTGTTTAGTTTTTCCGAGGATTTAACGGTGATTAGAGAATCTTGAGAAGGCAGCCGGTCCTGAACCCGAACACACAACCAGATTAATGGGATCAATTGGACAAACAATAACTTGCCAAATTCCCGTGCAGCATGACACAAAATGGTGGCGAAAACCGGTTTACCTGTTCTTAACTTATAATTTAAGACCAATAAATTTCCATAGACACACAACTACACACCCTCGACACCACTTGAAGATCACTCCCCTCAGTCAGTTAAAATGTCTTGGGAGTTTTTTCGAGGTTGTATAGAAATGGTAGTAATAGTTGTAACAAGGGAGTGTAAACTCCAAAAAAAGAACTTTCGGCGGCAGTAAATTCGCTTTGCTGTTTATCCTGAAGTACGGAAAAAATAAAGTCACTACGGAATGACCTGTTAAACTGTACAACCACACAAAATCTATCCATAATAATTTATATCGAGCGCCAATTTTGGCGCAGACTCTTCTAGGCAAAAGTTCATGAGAAAGGAATAACAGATATTTGCACGTTTTTCAGTCGTACTGTCTCAGGGGTGGATATTCGCCGGCGCCACGAAAAGTCAAGAACCAGATTTTTCATATGTGCTCCCTCGCGTCTCCACTCCTAAGTGGGGCATTGCAACTCCCCTTCCATTATTCGCTCACACCTCAGATTTATGCGTTTTGATACATAGTTTGATCTGAAGTTTTTGATGGTTTTTTCTGTAACTAAACGTTTTAACCAAGTTGCCCATAGGAGCGCCGATTGGGGAATGTAATGGTCTATCCTGTGTGCGAGTGTAATTAACTATTAAAAAGAGTATAGCGACTATACAAGACTTAGGAAACTGGAACGAGTTCGTTCCGCAAACCATTTTCGATAAATTGGTGTGTTTGGTAAGATTTTAAAAATCTACACCCCCATCAAACCCTGAAGATCGTCTATAAAGATATCAATTGATGCTTCGGTAAGGACAAAAAGCATTGGAGAACAATTTTTAGAATACGCGAGCTCGACAACATATCGTAAAAAATATCTCAAAGTGGACGCGGACCCCGGACCTCCCCACCCCCCCCCCACCCCCCCCCGGTAAAATATTATACATACGACCTGAAAACCAACAACTGTTCTCCAGCGAAAAATTTATGGACAAGGCGACTTCTTGTGGAGTGTTGCCACTCATGATCTTACTGAGCGGCTGTGGCTACACAGCGGCTGCAGCTGCCGACTTGGACTGGACGATTGGTACGGGAGACAACAAATTTGGTTTCGCGCGGTTCAGACAAGCAATCAAACAACTGAAAACGGCACGAACCACAAAGTAGTCAGCGGAAAAGACAACGCTTGCGAGGGAGACACGGTAAGTGAGATACGGCAAGCATGGAGTTGTGGCTCGACGCCTAGTCAATCAGATGTGGTTCAACTCATGTATGCGAGTTGCAGTTCCAAACTTTCACACTGAAAAACACAATGAGGATGGGCAGACATCCTGGCATACTGGGTTCCCAGTCAGAGGGTGAATTCTGGGTTTCGATATACTCTCTACACCGAAGGGCAGATTGGGGTTTCGGACTTTTTTTTTTTCTCTTTTCTTTAATAGTTTTCCTTTCTCTAGACCATGAGGACCGAAGGGATAGTTGGGCGCGGAACCAAGAAAACATCAGACGGCAACATAAAGTACCAAAGTGACACTGCGAGAATAGTACCAATCTGGAAATGTGGAAACTGTAACGCGATGAGTTAAAAAAATTGAGGTAGGATTCACAGTCACATACTGAGCAAAATTTGAGGTATTTGTTCAGAGCCTAATACGGAATCGTTAGGGTAAGCTGTAGTGGGGCGCGTTCCTGTAAACAAGACTCGAAGAGTCCTAGGTCATCCGCCTCGTAGATATTCAAGAGGGAGGACGGATCATTAATGATAAAATTACAAGCCACAGAACTACCTCCTCAACCAAACTGCCTATACATAAACATGTAATCTTGAAATATTGAGCCGACAGACACAGTCTTTTAGAAGACGAAAGATATAAGCGCAACAAAATGCATTGTATGAAAATTGAAAGGATGCAAAGTTGTGAAAAGTTTTATCCAAGCGTATCGAACAACCGCACCCGCGGGGGAAGTTGTGTGGGGACACATTTCCAGGACGTTAGTGTGAGAAAGACAAGCGCAAACCCGCTTTCCCATACGAGAGGCTCTCTCTTTTGCTATTGTATCAGACTAATTTATTCATTGGAAGATTGGAAGGACACGAACCGAGACTTGAACCTTGTTCACGCCTCTGATCTCCCTTCACAAGACCCCCCAAACCTAAAGAAGATGATTGTTTCAACGAAGTAGAAAGATAGTTGCACAGGGACACTCATCTGAATTGTGAGTTAAGAAGCACTGCAAACACAATGCACAACCAGACCCCATAAATGTTGGTGAAAAGCGTGCTTCACTAGGGAACAGTTTGACCTGAGCATAAGGTTTATTAGGGTATCTAGGGTTAAGAGAGATCAAGTCTGTGGGTCGGTGAGATCTGTTTACTACTCACCATATGACAAGAATAATGTTGAAAAGCGATTTAACGGATAAGGAAGCACTAATCGGGTTGTTCGGGTCTTTTGGTGTTATCACGCTTCTCACCAACCCCTCTCCGTTATGCAGTGGAAAGTTTCGAGTATTGAATATCGTTATATCAGAGTCTTACACATGGAAACGGGTCTGTTAGATTCCGCTAAATATTGATTCTAACCCTATAGTTGTCATTAACTTCTCTGTTTCAGAACGTCTCTCAATAAGGGAAGTGACACAAAAAACTAGGAAACCTTTGTTTGCTTGCTATTTGCAACCTATACACCCTCCACACACCCAAACCATATGGCGTGCAGGATCGTGCATCACACCAACGTGTCTAGACTTTTGCTCTTCAACAGGACATAGCATACTGACAGATGACTGCAAAATTAAACGAAAGTACAAGAACTATACAAAGTTACAAATTAAGCAAAGTAAACTTTACAAATCCTATCGCAAGATGTGTGAGTTGATGGAAGAGAAGGGAGCGCAGGGACCATTCTGGATTCCTATTCCCTAAGAAATGTAGTCGTGCTGTGAGACAATTTTATCCGAAGGGGGAGCAACTGTCTTCTCGACGCCGTTCCAAGGCAGTACATAGCGCACGTGGGAACTGTTCACAAAAAGAGTCGAATAGAGGGTGTGTATCTGTGGGAGAACACCTGAACAGAGAGACTTTTTTAATAACTGCGGAACAGAGGGGTTTTTAATAACTGAATAGAGGGTTGGAATTACTGAAGAGAGGGTTCTTTAGAAACATCTGAGGTCAGGCTTTAAGCTTCTAATTGGTAGAGCACCACACCAAGCGTTATGTAATTATATCGCGACGACTAAAAGCTACTTAATTACTACAGCAATATAACGAACCTCAAAACAAATCTGTCCCGTTACAAGCGTTAGGATTTATTACTGAATATCAGGGGAGTTAGCAAGTTTCCCCACTGTAGTATGATGTTTCTGACATTCGACCGTGCGGGTATCGGCAACATCGGGCTCGTATACGGTCATTGGTACGCCGTGCCGGAGGTGGATTAGGTTAAACATCGTGTCACATAGTACCCTTGAGAACACGTAATACAAGCACAATCATAGACAAAGAGCGCGGACACCCCCTCCCACTATAACTACTAAGGTAAATGATTGTTGACGCTAACACGGGCGTGCCAAGATTCACACAACACGTTGACATGAATGTACACACGACCACGTGCTCTGCAGTTCACTACACTCCTTCGTAACCGTCCTATGACGGCAACACACCACGTGTCTGACGTCACACACCCACGTGTCTTGACGTTCTTCACTCCACGTGGCAGGACGGCTAACAACCACGGAACGCATGACGTCCACACCCACGTGTCAGGAGCGAGCCACAACAGGCCACGTAAGCGGGTCGGATGTCGTCGTCTCCACACACGTAACGTCAGAATTGCATACACACACCACGTGTCATACGTCACCTCCATACTTCACTGACGTCACACTCCACGTAACGTCATGAGACTCACCTTGTAATGCAGCCCCAAGTCGGTCAGACGAGATGGTGTGGGATAGGTAGACAGGACCCAATATTACGTTATTCGTGGACAGATGGCCCAGAAAGGCTCGCTACCGCGTTCTGGGACGTTGGACCCATTTGAACTCGTGTCAAACGGCGGAATGATATTAAAATAGTTTATTTTTACAGTAAGCAGACTTCGGGCGTGTCCCCTTGTAGTTGAAGGCGGTTATGCGCTGCCATGTGTCACAAAATGTCTTTGTGTGCAGTATCCGTCCTCGATCCTTGATTCTATTGAAGTCAAATATTGTCCCTTGGCAAATATTAAAAATATATTACTCGAAGCACATTGAATGAGTGGGGTCCACTTTAGAGAAAAATTGACTGCCCTGACTCGATCTGTGTGTCTAACACAAGGGATACATAACCACCTCGCTTAGGGGTAAACATTCCAAATCTTGTGCTCAGAGCTAATCTACCGGGACATTAAGGATGACAGCTCTGCGCAGCTCTTCATTCTGTGATATACGTACACCACGGATATCATGTACCACTGAGGAAGTTATGAGTTTTAGAACACAAGGATATTCTTTTAAAGTAATATTTTCTCATATATGTACATATTCTAAGATCCCCTCAAATACAAATACTCATGTTGAAGACTAAGGAAGGTAGTATTAGAATCTACACAGTGACTACACAGTGACTACACAGTGACTAATCATTATACCGCTAGGAAGATCCTGCTAATGCATATTCCATTAAAATGAACATCAAGACATCCACATCTTTCACAAGCCATTGTTTTAATACGAACTGCAGGAATCTACTGCATTAGTATAAAACCTTTGTCCCCAGGTCAGAGGCTATCGGGCGGAGCTCTCCTAATTAGGCATTAATCGTAGTCACGTGACTAACGCAAGTCCAAGCTGACTAACGCAGAGTCACGCTGGACTTAAACGCAAGTCACGGACGATAAAACGCATGTCAGTACATAACGAGCTGAGTCCACTGAACTACTGCAAGTCACATCACACTAGTTACGGAGAGCGATAACCTCCTATAATCTAAGTGAGAGAGATCTACAACATGTCTCTAACAAGCCGACAGTTTACTAGGCGGTTGCATTTTACTGCATCCACAAACGATTAAGAATGACGGGGTTATAACCCTCGCCCGGTATTTCTCGTCCGAACTAGACACGAATTTGCGCTTGCTGATGTGGAACGAACATTTGTTGATGGGGCCCTGGGGTGGAGGCTCTTTGTGCGGATGAACGGGGAGAGAACTGTTAACTTCAAAGGTAACGCACTAATGGTTAAACTTACTTTTCAATTTGTTTAAGTGATTAGAACACAGAGACCGTTCACTGGGTAGAATGCTCTTCGAGGATGACTCCTATTATGGTGAAATCAGCGCCCAAGCAGGATGTTAAACACACCTTTCAATCTGAACTCACTCTTTGCCACTTACCATGTTCACAGATTGATCCTTTTTGCAAAATTCGAACGATTACTTGTTTACTTCAGAGTGGACGACTGGTTTACACGCCGGGTACCAAACATAGACCGATAGAAGTGCGACATAGATTCGTAGCCGCTACAGAGTCCATGTACTGACTATATGTGGTCGAGGGTGACCATTGATCAGGGTAGAGTTTAGTGGGCAATCAACCGCTTCATGTGGGCGGCGCTTCATTTCTCAAATTTGGGTTTAGAGATCCGTCCGCCCAGAATTAATCAAATCAGTGATGTGCGGCGAACCCAAGCTGATTTTCACAATGCCGGATGTCCTCAAACGAGCAAAGACGGAGGGACATGTTTCAGAAAACAAAACGACAGACTACAGCTCCAGTGTAATGGAGCACAGATATTCGACTTCAACTGTTAAAGGAAAGCTACGCGCTCTCACACATGGGCAAGGACAAGGGTGTGCTCTCTGCATGATTGGCGCAAGAGATTAGGCGAACTCGAATAATGGGGTTCGACTCAGCTTCAATTCCCGTCGTCAGCAGCTCAAGAACAATAAGTCCGTGTCCTTTAGTTGTCGTATTTAACTGATACATTTAAAGGTATACTATTACATCAGAAGAAGCCTTACGGATTGGACTGATCAGTCAAGATCACCTTCCTCCAAATATGCACCAAATCCAGCATGCGTGCAGACTATGTAAGAAGAGTCGGTGTTTAGCTGTCTTTTTGGTACAAAGCAATTGCATGAGAGGTGAGACTTTATATGGGGCTGATGACTTTCTTACTACTGACCAGGAAAAGGAACCCTTAATTTGATGTTCTGATAAAGAACAACCCTACATGGACATTGGGACGGAATGACATTAAATACTATGTGTAAAGCGGGCTCAACATAGTAGCGCTGTTTGTGTTTTAAAAGTAGCAATGTGACTTCTAACTTTCTGACCTCAAGTACTTAATTAAACACGCACAGAATTCATTCTATAGCACCAAGCATACCGCGCGTCGGGTGGGTCGAGTCCGAAATACCCGAAACTTCCGCCACTTTGGCAGGAGGGTTGGTCATGCTTAGCCCGTGATGAGTCTGCCCCGCTGTTGCCTCGGCACGGGTTGTGCTAACCAGTATAATCTGGTTGCGTTCATAGCTGAGTATCCCGACCCCGTACCATTTTAACCCGTAGCGAAAACAAATGAGAGTTACAGGTATAGATAGTGAACTTGTGTTGTTACTTTTATTAGCTGAAAAGACGATGATAACCACTTTTTGAAAGACTCTTTAGCAACAAACTATAACGTCTGAGCAATAATAGTGGTCTGAGTCGTTCTCTCTTGCAATACAATCACTCAACACAAAATAGAATCAATATTCTAATAATTTCAATTTGCAAGATTTTAAAACATGACAAGAAGTCAAAGGTAAAACTGACTCAGTAAAAGGAAGGGTTGGTAAGTTCGGTAACAAGTAGCGCGGGGCCAACGAACCCACATTTCACGGTGAACCGGTTTGAAGGGCCATCGTGCGAGGGGCGGTATTGTTTGTAAGCCGGTTGTTGTGGGCAAGGGTGAATTCGTAAACCGGTGCTAACTTAAGGATACGGATTCCTCTAGGTTGCTTGAGGTTACGGACAAGGGGGTCAGATTGTGCCTCTGTATTTCTTCCATCGTTAAAATAAAATTAAAATGGTGTGGGATTTATGTACCTAATGTCTTGGCAAACGGGGAACTCGGTATTAGGCAAACAAATGTAAATGCGATGAAATACGCCACCGATCCTCATTCAGCCTCATGTAATGAATAGTGAAATTAAGATTGTCGGTGGATTGTCCCTTGGGGGCAACACCTCATCGCGGGGAGCAAGGTTCCGATAGAATTGAGCCGGCTGAAATGGGCGCTAGCTCAGGTTATGCAAAGTATTGGCTCAAAAAATTTGAAACTAAGAGTTTGGGTCCCGTTGTACCCGTTGCCCACCATGGCTTCTTGCGGCGAAGAAACCAAGATTATTTTATGATAAACCGTACCAAGTGGCACATAGTGGAGCTGTCGGGGCTCTCAACTTTGCCTTCACACAATCCACCCCCGGCACCGCATTTGGAGGCCTCCTGCCCAGGCAAACTCTGGCTCTAACCACGGGCTAACTTACCGAGCACAGCATATACTTATTTGGTGTCAGTCCCTTGTGGTTGCCGGGTGTGGTGCCGCCCTCTCTGCTGTTTCTCGCGTAAGCGCTCACCCACCTAACCCATGTACTTTCACTTAGACGTCTTGCAACAGATGATACCTGGCGGCGCACTGTTCCCAACAGTTGCTTCTACCCTCTAGCCACGGGATGCTCAACCAAAGATTTCACTGTATCTCCACATCCAAATCATCTATACAATGCCACATCATAAAATTAAAACACAAAGCTTTGAAATATACTTTTTCTGTTTTGAGATTTGTATAACGTTACTGTAAATGCGTCCCCCAATTGACATGATATCTCCCTGAGGTGAAACTGCTCGTTTATGATCCAATTAATACACAGTGAGCGATGCTAGATCTATACTTGATACCCTAACCGCTCTAACAATATAATAATTAAATTTTAGCACAGAGTTTGGAGAATACCAGATCATAATTCATAACCAATCGTAATTTTATCGATCGATACAATGCGGTACGCAATATCGGCAAAATTGTGCAAGTTGTTAACGAAGACCGAGATTTTAGTTCTTTAAAAAGTCGATCCAGTTCGCGAAATTGCACGGGGGAGGATTCAATGTTGTACCTTCTGGTTTACAAAGATGCGGTGCTTTTTTTTTGGTGGGGACCGGCCCGAAGTACAACCACCATTGGTTATCACGCAAAAAATAATAATATAAGATGTGGGATTATCAATTCAAACAATACCTCAATGAAGATACTCCGCACAAGAATTAGATTCTCATTAAAATGATGTAAATGGATATGAGGGAGCGTGTCGAACATAAACAGAGCGGACTCATAGAAAGGTGCCTTTAGTTCTGAAGATTATCATATGAAGTGCGCGAGTAAAAGTGTGGTTAGATGGAAAACAGGGTGCCATAGCTCCGGCTAGCTAGCTATTCCAAAATTTTATAAAATTTAACGACTGGTATCAGTCAATACGTCATGCCAGTTTTGGCTGGCCTATTGATGCAGTGAACAGGAGATGGTATGCAGTGAAACATTGAGTCTGTCCTAGTTGTGCCGCGATCAATAAATTAATCATTAACCTAATTATCATTATCGAGTACTTAGTCTATAATTTATATCGATCGGCCGTCGTAATACAAATTGTGTTCCTCCCGATCCTCAACAAAATATTAACGAAATTGGAGAGAGAGGCTGGTATGTCTGTACACACAAAATATTACACCCCGTGGGTGTGTCGGCTATCGCGGCGGAGCCTCGGTGACTGTATGAGGGGAACTTATGTAGTGTCTGTTGTTGTGTGACGTATTTTGTGACTTTATTTGTCGACGAGCTGAGGTAGCTCGTCCGTGTGTGGGGTGGTGTTATTTAACGAGTTCTTGAGGTTGGAAATCATAAGTCCACGTATGTAATCTCATAGAGCGTGTGTTAACTGGTTGAGAATAGTCGTTAATTTTCGATATATAAAAGTAAGGTTTCAAATCTATAATAGAGTTTTCTTTATCGAAGAGCGACCAATGACTTTTGGGCGCAGTGAGATTTTTGTTACACGTAATGTCGAAATCGCAGGTTCAGAGTATTACTCAACTCAGGCGACAACGCACTGAGTCAAAGTTTCCCCCTGCTTTTCTATGTGTTTGTATCCCGGTGCCAACAAGGGCTGTCGCTAACGGGGAACCATCGGAGTGATAAGGTCGGGATTTGCATGATACTGTCGGGCCCCGGTATTACGGGCAACTAGTATCATCCGGGAATTCTACTACTTTTGGAAACAATAGATTCCCGCTCAGATTCCATATGGTGCGCATGCTTTTCTGCTAAGAGTGTCCTGTAGGAGCTGGTGACACGTGGCAACGAGCATTGTTTCGCATATCCCTGACGCGAGGCTAGAGTTCTGCTAAGTACATCACTACCGATGCCGACTCCTCCAGTCATATAGCTTCTAGATCTACCGAAAGTACATGAACTTATAATATTGTGTCTCCTGTGGAGGGCCGTGGGCTTAGTTTTTTATTTCCTCCAGCCTCTCGGGTTCATGGTTCGCAGGTCAGTTTCCAACTAGTTAGCGCTGATGGTCGATGTACTTTCTTCGTGCCGTTAACCCGAGTATAAACAAGAAAAGCGGTGCGCTAGGTCTGACTAGTCGCTGGTTTGTTGGGTTGTAATCGCTTGACAATGGAATCGGCTGGGATCGTGGATTAGAGAGCGATTGTGTTCGATGTTGTTTTGGTCACCCTGGCGAGGCTGGAGTCTACTTGGGGGTGGCGACCTGATAGTGTGCGGTTGATCCTGGGGGAATATCTTGGTTAGCCCTACTATCAGGACACTCCTTATGGCAAGCCGTCTTCATACCCTCGCTGTGTTCATTAGCGTCTTTGTAAGCGCGTGCGGGTTTCGTGTCATGCATACATATCCCCGTGCCGCTGTGTTCATTACTTTCTTGTTAAGCGCTTGGATTCTTCAGTTCCCTCGCTGTGTTCATGACTCTTTTAAAGCGGCGTTCACATGGGAAAACTACCGGTGGTTCTTCCTACTTAGTCCCGTCGCTCTGTGTTCATATAGCTGCTTTTTTAACAAGTCGCGTGCCGACCCCCTTTGGCATCCGTGTTCATCAGAGCCCGCGCTGTGAGGTCGTAGCTTACGTTTTAAAGCGCTGGCTTCATTCATATCCCTCGCTGTGTTTCAGTAGACGTTTCTTTGTAAGCGCTGCGTCAGCATATCCCGTCGCTGGTGGTCTTTAGCTTCTTTTTAAGCTGCAGGCTTTCAACGATCCCTCCTGGGTTCATAGCTTCTTTTTAAGGCCTGCGTCAACGGTTAAAACGTGTTCATCCATATCCTCAGCTGGGTTCGTAGCTTTCTTGGAAGCGCTCCTTGTCACGTGTGCATCCAGAGCCCGCCTTGTGTCATTAGCTTTCTTGTCTAAGCGCTGCTTCGCTGTTAAAACGTGTTCATCATATCCCTCGCTGTGTTCATTAGCTTCTTTTTAAGCGCTGCTTCAGTTCGCGGGGTTTAATAAAAAGACGTGGTTTTCATCATATCCCTCGCTGTGTTCATTAGCTTCTTTTTAAGCGCTCCTTGTCATCCGTGTCTGCGAAGGCCTCGCGGTGGGTTGCTTGAGCGTCTGTAACCAGGGGGCGTTATTAGCGATCCTGGGTCAGCGGGGAGTCACTTACCCTCGCTGTGTTTCATTAGCTTCTTTTAACGCGGCCTTTGTCATCGTGTGCATCAGATCCCGCGCAGTGTCAGGAACGTCGTTTTTAAGCGCTGGCTTGTCGCTTGAAAACGTGTGTCATCAATATCCCGCGCTGTGGTTCCAATGGACTGTCTCTGTTAAGCGCCTGAGCATCCGTTTGTCACTCGAGTTTGTCTCATCATATCCCTTCGCGAGTTGCATTAGCGATGCGGAGTAAGCGCCTGCTTGCAACTGTGTAAACGTGTTCATCATAGCCCCTCGCGGTGTTCCCTATTAGCTTTCTTTTATATGCGCCCTTGTCATCGTGGTGTCATCATACTCCCTCGCGGTAGTTTCATTCAGCTGCGTATTTAATGCCTCCTTGTCAGCGGTGTGCAGCAGAATCCCCTCGCTGTGTTCATTAGCTTCTGTTTAGAACAGCGCTCATTGTCAGCGGGTTCATCATATCCACCGCTTGTTTTCATACTTAGGCATCTTTTTAACGCTGCTTCAAGTCAGATCCCTCACGCTGTGTTCAATGGCCTGCTTTTTATGCGCTGCTTCACTCGGATATCCTCGCTGGGTTTCATTACACGCTTCGGTTAGATGTCAGCTCGTGGTCATCATATCCCTCGCGGGGGTCATTTAGCGGCCTTGTTTCCAGGTCGGCTTCAGCATTTCCCTGTCGCTGTGTTCGTACGTCTTTGTTAAGCGCGGCTGATTCATCATAGCCCTCGCGGTGGTTCAGTTGCTGCGTTGGCAAGCGCCGCCTCTTAGTACTTTTCGCACGTGTCACCATCGCAGCGCGCGTGAAGACAGCTTATCCCCTCGCTGTGGTCATTAGCTCTTCTTGTTAAACGCTCCGTGTCCATCGTGTTCACATATCCCTAACGCTGGGTTCATTAGCTTCGTGGTTAAGCGCTGCTGTCCAATCATTTCCCCGGGATACGCTGTGACTCTTTTTGCTTCTTTTTAATGCGACTGGCTCAGCATATCCCTCGCTGTGTTCACATTGAGCCTTCTTTTGTAAGCGCGGCTCAAGCATATCCCCTCGCTGAGGTTCAGTAGCTTCATATAGCTTCTTTAAATTCTAAGCGCCTGCTCTCGGTTAATACGTTGCACATATCCCCTCGCTGTGTAGTTTCACTTTAACACAGTGCTTCTTCTGTTTATGTGCTCGGCGATCATCAATATCCCCTCAGCTGTGTGTTGCATTAGCTTCTATTTTTAACTGCCTGCTTCACCTCAACTTAAAAAAAACTGTTTCATCATATCCGCCCTCTACGACTGTGGTTTCATTGACGCTTTCTTTTTAAGCGCGCATTGTCATCGTGTTCCTTCAGATCCCGCGCTGTGTCATGAGCTTCTTTTTAACGCTCCGTGTCCATCGGGTCATCATTGCCCTCCCAGCTGGGTTCATTAGCTTCGGTTGTATAGCGCGGCTTCGGCTGTTGAAAAAACGATGTGTCATCATATCCCCACAATTCCCCGACAACCTCGCGGTGTGGATTAGCGTCTTGGAAAGCGCTGCGTCGCTGTGAAATTTGAAAAAACAAAAGGCATTCAGATCCTCAGTGACCGGCAAGACCAAGGCCGTTTCCCGTCCCCGTGACAATAGCTCTCTTTACAGCTGTTTTCCTGGTTTGCAATCTGCCTCTCTTCACCCTGCAACTGATCGATAACTGCCTCACTTGGTTTAAACTGGACAGGAGCTTGTTTGACAGGAGCTCCTATGGTTATGTGGTACGGTATGGCTTCGCAGTCCCCCTCTTCTTTATCACCCCGCAACTGCAGGCCCTTAATCCGTGTCTTATATATTTGCGGTGTTCTTAAAGAAGTTAAAGATGAGAATAGTGGCCTAGAGAAAAATGGAGAAGATGAGAGATTACAAGCGTGAACTAGTGGTAAGCTAGACAATAAGGTAACACCCCGGGATGATCCCATCACAGAGCTACGACAACGAGGCATGAAGAGCTGTCGACAGGAGCTGTCTATCCAGCATGAGTTTGTTAAGCTCCTTGCTGTCGCAAGCCCCGGGGTCCTTCCGAAGGATTCTCGTACCTTCCGAAGGATTCTCGTATAACATCCATCAGCATTCTCGTATAACATCCATCAATACGTTTTGCGAGGGTCTGGCTGACAGTCCATGTTTCAGAGCCATATAGAAGGATGGACTCAACTGTAGCCAAGAACAGTCGTATCTTGAGATCTCTACGCATATCCGACTTCCATACAAGCTTCATCTGGTGACACGTTCCCCATGCCTTAGCTTTCCTCACTTCGAAGTCCTTCTCCGAGCTCTTCATTCTACTACCCAAATATATATTAGGAGAACCAGAGGGTGAAATGAGGGACCATAGCTGCTTCTGTATAGTGAAATTAAGTGACACTTACTTTTCTGAAAATGGTACCAGACACCTAAACAAAGTGTGACTATATTTTTGCTTACCCATTTATTATCAACAGCAGTCAAAGTGTCCAGCAGTAGCCTTAGCTCGTCAACAGACAGATCGTATGACGTTATCGTTCCCACAAATTCAGCTATTCTACTCGCAACTGCGTCCTGGTTATCTGACTCGCATTCTGGGGGTTTGAGGGCTGTTAAGATGAATGGTAAATTACTAATATTCGATAAGTTTTAACTCTGAACATTTCATGATGATGGTGTTATTTGTATTTATGTGCATGTACCTTTTAAATTGATTACAATATTTTAATCAATGCCCATCACTTCCCTGGGAAGTGCTCCCCAAAAATTCATTTCAAACAACTTGTTAAATTACTGGAAAGTTTGAATTTTTCATTTCTTTCATTTTGAAATTCCGGAGTTTCATTAGCATGTAAAGTATTATATACACAACAATTAGTAATGCTTCTGATGCCCACTCACCGGAAATAAGATCAAGACAGTGCGGTACTAAAGCTAGCGTACAGCACATTTGTAGATTTCTGAGGGATCTGCCCACGATAGATATCAAGCGTTGCCAAATCTCCATCTGCAAATAATTTTACAGAAATTAGACAAACCTCCTTAAATCACATACAATAACATAACACATTAACTTGGTATTGATTGACAAAAGCGTGTAGCCGAAACACTAATGGAGACTATCATTTCATCCCCAATAATCAAATATAATATTGACTAAATTAATAATGTCCAATAAGGCAAATTAACCTGTAACGCATGGTTGAGGTAGGGCAGTAACTCCAGCAATATCCAGATAGCAGCGGGATCTCTGATGTAGTCTGAACTTTCAGATCCCATCAACTGAAAATAACTTGGTTTGAATCTGAGTGGGTCGATGGATGGTGAAATTGGGAGTTCTGACGTAAAGAGTAAGGGTATAAAGATTGCTTCACATAACGTCAGTTCTAGTTGTACTAGGTTGCTCTAATCTTGTGTAGAGTAGGCTGGTATTTAAATTCATGCATATTCATGTACATGTGGTCGTGTATAATCGAAAGTTTGTAAATTAGCGGCGACAAGGTCAAAATTAAAAGTGGACACGTGATGAACGTCATAATTTGCCACGGTAGACAATTGCGCATTGTTGTTTCCATGCTATTTTAGTTCCGCGCGTTACGTAAAGTCGTTAAAATGGCAAGCACACTTTCTCCAAAATTTAGTTTTGAGTAAAACGATTGGTTTTAGTCGCTTAGCTAGGTAGTAACTAGCGTTTATTTTCATTCCACAGAAAGCTTGCTGTACTGGTTGTAATTATGTAATTTGTAATGCATTAAAGGTGTATAGATTTTAAATATGCAACTCTGTTACGTTTCGATAACTTACGAACTTTGGGAATATCCAAATTTCATAATATGTACGCAATAAAAGATAACAGGAAACACCTGGATCCCACGAATTGATTATTTACTTATTCCATATACGGACACCTCACTAAAATATCATACCAAAATATGACGAATAACACATGTGACATATGCCCGAGAGTTTACTCGCTGTAAATATTATACCCCGTTACTCCCAGGGGAGTTGGATGAAGGAAGTGTCTCAGCAAACATTTCGCACTTTACCTGTCATTATGTAACCAAACAGCAGCTATATTCTCTGCTTAAATAAGGGTGGGTATTCGAGGTATACGGAATTATATAATAAGTAATCAACCAAGAGGAAGTTTCCCGCGGAACCTGTGTCATCGTTAATAATTTAATTATCTGATTGTAACTACTTGCCAACAGGTTTCTGGTTTATACATGTGTAATTATGTAACGTGGGAGAAAGTAGGATGTGTGAGGATGTTTTTATTTTTAAACGGATTTTAAACGGTACTTAAATCCCCGGCATTTGTGTGTCTATTGTGTTCAAACATAGATCCAGGATGCGAGCTATTTGTCTTAAATATCACGTGACTACTTGTCATGTGTCACGTGACTACTTGTCATGTGTCACGTGACTACTTGTCATGTGTCACGTGACTACTTGTCATGTGTCACGTGACTACTTGTCATGTGTCACGTGACTACTTGTCATGTGACACGTGACTACTTGTCATGTGTCACGTGACTACTTGTCATGTGTCACGTGACTACTTGTCATGTGTCACGTGACTACTTGTCATGTGTCACGTGACTACTTGTCATGTGTCACGTGACTACTTGTCATGTGTCACGTGACTACTTGTCATGTGACACGTGACTACTTGTCATGTGTCACGTGACTACTTGTCATGTGTCACGTGACTACTTGTCATGTGACACGTGACTACTTGTCATGTGACACGTGACTACTTGTCATGTGTCACGTGACTACTTGTCATGTGTCACGTGACTACTTGTCATGTGTCACGTGACTACTTGTCATGTGTCACGTGACTACTTGTCATGTGCAGGGTTGCCGGCATTTTTGAGAGTCATTTTTAAGGTTTTTTCACGTCTTTTAAGGCCCCTTTTGACCCATTTTTAAGGTCCAAAACAGTTAAATTCAAGGTTTTTTAAGGTCCACAGTGCGAAAGTTTGGACAAACGTAATGCAATAAAGGTGCAAATTTAAGGTTTTTTCAAGGTTTTCCGCTACAGAAATTGCAATCATATCTAAAGGGGGAAGGTATAATTTCAGAAAACCCCAATTAGATCTACAACAAGCTAGGTATAATTTCAGAAAAACCCAATTAGATCTACAACAAGCTAGGTATAATTTCAGAAAAACCCAATCAGATCTACACCGAGCTAGGTATAATTTCAGAAACCCAATTAGATCTACACCGAGCTAGGTATAATTTCAGAAAAACCTAATTAGATCTACAACAAGCTAGGTATAATTTCAGAAACCCAATTAGATCTACACCGAGCTAGGTATAATTTCAGAAAAACCCAATTAGATCTACAACAAGCTAGGTATAATTTCAGAAAACCCCAATTAGATCTACAACAAGCTAGGTATAATTTCAGAAAAACCCAATTAGATCTACAACAAGCTAGGTATAATTTCAGAAAACCCCAATTAGATCTACAACAAGCTAGGTATAATTTCAGAAAAACCCAATTAGATCTACAACAAGCTAGGTATAATTTCAGAAAAACCCGATTAGATCTACAACAAGCTAGGTATAATTTCAGAAGAACCCAATTTGATCTACACCGAGCTAGGTATAATTTCAGAAACCCAATTAGATCTACACCGAGCTAGGTATAATTTCAGAAAAACCTAATTAGATCTACAACAAGCTAGGTATAATTTCAGAAACCCAATTAGATCTACACCGAACTAGGTATAATTTCAGAAAAACCCAATTAGATCTACAACAAGCTAGGTATAATTTCAGAAAACCCCAATTAGATCTACAACAAGCTAGGTATAATTTCAGAAAAACCCAATTAGATCTACAACAAGCTAGGTATAATTTCAGAAAAACCCAATTAGATCTACAACAAGCTAAGTATACTTTCAGAAAAACCCAATTAGATCTACACCGAGCTAGGTATAATTTCAGAAAATTTTACTAATCCGGAAAATCCATTTAGATCTACAACAAGCTAGGTATAATTTCAGAAGAACCCAATTTGATCTACACCGAGTTAGGTATAATTTCAGAAAAACCTAATTAGATCTACAACAAGCTAGGTATAATTTCAGAAACCCAATTATATCTACACCGAGCTAGGTATAATTTCAGAAAAACCCAATTAGATCTACAACAAGCTAGGTATAATTTCAGAAAACCCCAATTAGATCTACAACAAGCTAGGTATAATTTCAGAAAAACCCAATTAGATCTACAACAAGCTAGGTATAATTTCAGAAAAACCCAATTAGATCTACAACAAGCTAGGTATAATTTCAGAAAAACCCAATTAGATCAACAACAAGCTAGGTATAATTTCAGAAAAACCCAATTAGATCTACATCAAGCTAGGTATAATTTCAGAAAATTTTACTAATCCGGAAAATCCATTTAGATCTACAACAAGCTAGGTATAATTTCAGAAAAACCCAATTAGATCTACACCGAGCTAGGTATAATTTCAGAATATCCAATTAGATCTACAACAAGCTAGGTATAATTTCAGAAAAACCCAATTAGATCTACATCGAGCTAGGTATAATTTCAGAACATCCAATCAGATCTACACCGAGCTAGTTATAATTTCAGAAAATCTTATCAGGTCTACACAGAACTAGGTATAATTTCAGAATATCCAATCAGATCTACACCGAGCTAGGTATAAATTCAGAAAATCCAATCAGATCTACATCAAGCTAGGTATAATTTCAAAAATTTTTACTAATCCGGAAAATCCATTTAGATCTAACATCAAGCTAGGTATAATTTAGGTATGGAACCTTAAAAAACCTTAAAAACCCGAAAATTTGCCCGTTTTTCACGTCTTTTTTAAGGTTTTTTGCCCAAAATTGCCGTTTTTAAGGTTTTTAAGGTTTTTTAAGGTTTTTAAGGTCCCCCGGCAACCCTGGTCATGTGTCACGTGACTACTTGTCATGTGTCACGTGACTACTTGTCATGTGTCAGGTGACTACTTGTCATGTGACTAATAACGTGTGACTTATTGTGGGGTGGCTCACAGATCTTCTCTTCAAAATGATGTTTTTCTGATCGTACTCGAGTAAAAAGAATTAGATGTTGCTGAATAATAGAAATCGTGTGTTACAAAGTTATACTCATACTCAAATTATCAGATATTTTCACTGTATTAAAACTGGGGGGTTCGAAGGAATGTACAAACGAGGAAATTGTTTTCCAAGCGGGCTGCATTATTTTAAAGAGTGTGTGTACCATATATTGTGTAACCATGTGGTGCGTATACACTCAAATATTTGTTGTATTGTCTGAACTCTTGATCAGAATGTGGTTAGATCTAAATTCTTAATTGTACCAGATTTACAATTGCCACTTTTAGACACTGTCCTTCTGTTGTCCGATCTCAATTGTTGTTTAAGTGCCGCATCATATCTAATGAGGTCACGTGATATACTCTGGTCAATAGTGAGGTTATTATGAGTTGGTAAATGTAAATTATATTATTGTAGACCGTAAGAAGGTGTGAGGAAAATTGAGAATGTGAGTCACAATTTAATCAATATTTGCTGTTGAGAGATTTCTTGACTAATTCGAGATCCTGGTGGATCATTCTAGAAGAAAAATTAAAGATTCCTTGTCTGTCCCGCGAGTATTTCATTCAACGACACAGACGGTAGCTAACAGAATCTGTATTTTTGATAGAAATAACCACAAACTGTTTCAAGATGTTGCATAAGCTTTCAATTATACCTAAAAAGCCTTTACAAACCCACTGACCCATCAATTAGTTGAACCATGATAACACCTACTGACCTCCTTTTCGTTAAGTACAACATTTCAGTAAGTACAACATTGTCCCAGAAAATGGAGAAAACAACAACTCGCTACATTCCTCAGCCACATAACAACCATTCTCTACGATCTACATTCCTGAACCCAAGTTTTATGTACAGTGTACACTCACAATTATGACCACTCGGTACCCATGTCTAATATATATCAATATAGTTGAATAAGGACACCACCTGTTACACCATGTATTATGATACAGTTCCGTAATCTCGAACAATAATTACTCATTACTGTCTGAGAATATGCACGTTGGGAGAGAGAGAGAGAGAGAGAGAGAGAGAGAGAGAGAGAGAGAGAGAGAGAGAGGGAGAGAGAGAGAGAGAGAGAGAGAGAGAGAGAGAGAGAGAGAGAGAGAGAGAGAGAGAGAGAGAGAGAGAGAGAGAGAGAGAGAGAGAGAGAGAGAGAGAGAGAGAGAGAGAGAGAGAGAGAGAGAGAGAGAGAGAGAGAGAGAGAGAGAGAGAGAGAGAGAGAGAGAGAGAGAGAGAGAGAGAGAGAGAGAGAGAGAGAGAGAGAGAGAGAGAGAGTACCACTACTCCGGTAGTGGTACTACCGGGTGTCTGTAATGTGGACTGTGGTATAAGGGGTACAAATAAGAACACCTGGTCTTACACGAAATGTGTACCTTGCACCAGTAAAGTGTAGTAATAATATGTACCTTGTACCTGTAAAGTGTAGTAGTGTAGTAAAGTGTAAAGTGTAGTAGTAATATGTACCACTCTCTGTAACCCCACTTTATTCCTTATAAAGCAGCTAAAACTGCACTTCCATAAGTACAGTATATAACCTTACGTGTTCATACTTAAACACCTTGTATAATGTATATGAAACTGAATTGCGGGCACAACAGCAATTTAACTTTCAAGATATTGCGGTATATATTTGACGTAACCATGATCTTTTTGTCCGATAAAACCTTTTATAACCCCACCCACTATCTACATGCGGAGTGTAAACTTAACCAGTTCATACGTATAAAAAGAACCATAGTCTCGACCCAGTGTAGTGCCAGCTGTAATATTAGGGTACCTATGTATATGGTATAATTATTGTCTGAGATTATGTAGTTTACAGGGTCGGTGCAATGAAGATATTCAATATTGTAATAATATGTATGTATTATGTATTATATTATGTTCTATGATATATATTATGTTTGTGTTACATTATCCCATTATGATTTGAGCAATGAGCATACATTTCGATACTCAACCTAATAGATAACGTGACCAACTTAGGCCAGCGAGAAGGACTGGTTTGATACTTAACCAAAATTAGATTCACAGCTCACAATTCACATCCTTGTAGGTTAATAAAAAACAAGCCACTCCTTTTAGAACACAAGCGTCTTCACTCTTCTTTGACATTGATACCTCTTCTTTGACATTAAACCTATTATGAAATACAGTATTCCATAATTATCAGTAGCGTTTTAAGCAGTCGTGTGGCAACCACGAGAGTATCGCGATGGTAGCAGCATGGCAGGATGCTCATTGGACAATGAACACTTTGTGTCGGGAGTAGTTACAGTTTGTTTTGGCAATTTGACAAGACTTTTGTCCTGTGCC
This sequence comes from Bolinopsis microptera, assembly GCF_026151205.1. Lineage (NCBI taxonomy): Eukaryota > Metazoa > Ctenophora > Tentaculata > Lobata > Bolinopsidae > Bolinopsis > Bolinopsis microptera. The sequence continues at coordinate 780,860 of NC_087081.1, forward strand.
GTACTAAAAGAACATTATAGAGCATTATAGAACTCCCGACAAGGATTTCTATAACCTACCTGGTTCTATTACCTTACATTATGCACTTTGTTAGTTGTGACGTTATGTGGCACAACTTAACGTCACAACCTGCAGAACTAATTATTTAGGTAGTTTAGGTAGCTGGGTAGTGATGAGAACTAATGTGTCCTGTTATTTAGGTAGTTTAGGTAACTGGGTAACCTAATGTGTCCTGTTATTTAGGTAGTTTAGGTAGCTGGGTAACCTAATGTGTCCTGTTATTTAGGTAGTTTAGGTAGCTGGGTAGTGATGAGAACTAATGTGTCCTGTTATTTAGGTAGTTTAGGTAGCTGGGTAGTGATGAGAACTAATGTGTCCTGTTATTTAGGTAGTTTAGGTAACTGGGTAACCTAATGTGTCCTGTTATTTAGGTAGTTTAGATAGCTGGGTAACCTAATGTGTCCTGTTATTTAGGTAGTTTAGGTAGCTGGGTAGTGATGAGAACTAATGTGTCCTGTTATTTAGGTAGTTTAGGTAGCTGGGTAACCTAATGTGTCCTGTTATTTAGGTAGTTTAGGTAGCTGGGTAACCTAATGTGTCCTGTTATTTAGGTAGTTTAGGTAGCTGGGTAGTGATGAGAACTAATGTGTCCTGTTATTTAGGTAGTTTAGGTAACTGGGTAACCTAATGTGTCCTGTTATTTAGGTAGTTTAGGTAGCTGGGTAACCTAATGTGTCCTGTTATTTAGGTAGTTTAGGTAGCTGGGTAGTGATGAGAACTAATGTGTCCTGTTATTTAGGTAGTTTAGGTAGCTGGGTAACCTAATGTGTCCTGTTATTTAGGTAGTTTAGGTAGCTGGGTAACCTAATGTGTCCTGTTATTTAGGTAGTTTAGGTAGCTGGGAGGTGATGAGAGTTATACAAGATATTGGGTGGACGCCAGTATTAACGTCTTATAACGGACATGACCTTCAACCCTGTCCAGTGTCCCTAGACTTTACCAACAAGAGGGATATAAGTATGGTCATATTAATAGATGTTCACTTGTAAAACTCGCCAAATTAACAACCAACAATTTCATGTTATAATATTCCCGAGCAGAATTGAGACACGCTTGATAAACACTTGCCATATTGGAAACAGTGAGACGATGCCACAGCTTTTAGTGTAATTTCATGGCAATTTGGAGGTCTTACTGAGTATTTAGCAGGTCTGAGTGCTGAGTTATTTCTGTTAAGGTGGACACATAGCTCTAAAAATGTTATATTTGAGCGTGAACCGACTTGAAGGTTACGTAATACTTATAAGGTATCTTTAGCTCATGAAATTCTGCAGTTAACCGGTTACTAACCGGTTACTAACCGGTTAGTAACCGGTTAGTAACCGGTTACTAACCAGCTCCCTCACACTGGTCTTTACACGCAGGCTCCTCAGGTATAGCACATTGTACTGGAATAATGACACGTAGTATATTAGTAGTGTCACTAGTGAGCAATGTGTGCTGCAGGTAATCAGGTGTGCAACTTGTGATGTGGAGGTGCATGATGTCACTCTGCTTAAAGAGAGAGAGAGAGAGAGAGAGAGTGAGAGAGAGAGAGAGAGAGAGAGAGAGAGAGAGAGAGAGAGAGAGAGAGAGAGAGAGAGAGAGAGAGAGAGAGAGAGAGAGAGAGAGAGAGAGAGAGAGAGAGAGAGAGAGAGAGAGAGAGAGAGAGAGAGAGAGAGAGAGAGAGAGAGAGAGAGAGAGAGAGAGAGAGAGAGAGAGAGAGAGAGAGAGAGAGAGAGAGAGAGAGAGAGAGAGAGAGAGAGAGAGAGAGAGAGAGAGAGAGAGAGAGAGAGAGAGAGAGAGAGAGAGTAATAACTCTGAGAGTCTTGACATTAGGACTGGTTACTGGTTAGGGTAGCCAAATTAATCTGACTGCTGGTTAGTATGCCTTCTAATTAGAAGATAATCAGGATCAAACAGCCACATCATTACAACAGTGTTCCTCATTACTAACACCAATGTAACTAACTTGTTTACACGTGTAATGTATACCACCTGTGTATGTATACCACCTGTGTATGTATGTGTGTGTGTGTGTGTGTGTGTGTGTGTGTGTGTGTGTGTGTGTGTGTGTGTGTGTGTGTGTGTGTGTGTGTGTGTGTGTGTGTGTGTGTGTGTGTGTGTGTGTGTGTGTGTGTGTGTGTGTGTGTGTGTGTGTGTGTGTGTGTGTGTGTGTGTGTGTGTGTGTGTGTGTGTGTGTGTGTGTGTGTGTGTGTGTGTGTGTGTGTGTGTGTGTGTGTGTGTGTGTGTGTGTGTGTGTGTGTGTGTGTGTGTGTGTGTGTGTGTGTGTGTGTGTGTGTGTGTGTGTGTGTGTGTGTGTGTGTGTGTGTGTGTGTGTGTGTGTGTGTGTGTGTGTGTGTGTGTGTGTGTGTGTGTGTGTGTGTGTGTGTGTGTGTGTGTGTGTGTGTGTGTGTGTGTGTGTGTGTGTGTGTGTGTGTGTGTGTGTGTGTGTGTGTGTGTGTGTGTGTGTGTGTGTGTGTGTGTGTGTGTGTGTGTGTGTGTGTGTGTGTGTGTGTGTGTGTGTGTGTGTGTGTGTGTGTGTGTGTGTGTGTGTGTGTGTGTGTGTGTGTGTGTGTGTGTGTGTGTGTGTGTGTGTGTGTGTGTGTGTGTGTGTGTGTGTGTGTGTGTGTGTGTGTGTGTGTGTGTGTGTGTGTGTGTGTGTGTGTGTGTGTGTGTGTGTGTGTGTGTGTGTGTGTGTGTGTGTGTGTGTGTGTGTGTGTGTGTGTGTGTGTGTGTGTGTGTGTGTGTGTGTGTGTGTGTAGAATTCCATGAGGTATTGTTCTGCACCAGCTGCTAGAATACAATGTGGAGACTGGACAGACAATGTGGAGAGCGAAAAGATATTTGACATTCCATCCTTACATTTGAAATATCTAGGTCAGACCCGGTAGAGTCGCTATTGTTTCGAGTTTATAAACCTGAGTTCTGGTGCGCACATTCCAACCTTTGGAACTTCACCACAACAATACATATATTTTAGAGATCTACATTCAGTTGGAAGTTAGGATTTAACGCAATATTTCTGAAGAGGAAAATCACGTTTGAAGATAATCTTTACTTTAAGTTACGAACGATGAATTCGAAAACGATGATATGTATACACTTATCTGGTTACGATATAGTCTATAAATATTAAACTCAGCTACAGCATTAAATTAAATTATTTCAAGTAATTAATTAAGTTGTTTCCACGTAAATCTGTGACCTTGAAAAAAAACCATAATTTTTCACTTTACAGTACCATAATCTTAATTGTACACACTGTACATACACACAACTTCAAAAGGAAAATGGAATACGTTGCTAGGGGTAAACTGCAAGCACCTGTTGTATGTTACACGCAGTGCCTCAACATACAGTATACAATGTTGGTAGCTTTCATGTGGAGTCGTATTCCAATAATACCAACATTTACATGTTTTTAAAAGTTAAAAGTTGGGGTTTCAAGATAAGAAACTGCACTCTACAGTTACTAGTATTTCAGCAAGACAGCTCGATCATGTCCATATTAAAGAATATCTTGACGCATGCAATTTTATCTTGACGTATGCAATTTCACAAACTTTGAATGTCACCGAAATTCAATAACCCTTTGTTAACAACAACAAACAGTAACGTGTGACATACTGACAAGTGACAAATAGTCTCATTGCTTGATGAAGAGTAAAAATAGGTATTAATACCAATCAATCATGTAAAGTTTGGCTACATTATCTTACGTAGGAGAAGAAGCAACAACAATTGTCTGACTAGTTACCTAATATACCATTTTCTAACTTACCAGAGTGTAGATTGGAGTGAGAACGGACTGGTTGATACTTTCACCCTCAACTTTGACTATAGTACTGACAATACTTCGTACATATGCCAAACTGAAAACAAAAAAGTTAGATTATCATATCAAATCAAAAACAAGAACACACAGACCATTACTTATTTCTACATAAGAACACATTTAGTAATAATCAAGAACTTTAAAATATGATAAAACAAACTTTAAGTATCTCTTCATGCCAGTAGTATATACATAAAATTTGAACAGTCAATTTCAGAGAGAATTATATGCGGTACAATTCTACTTCGAAATATTAGGAAATAAAGATAATTACCTCTCTGGAGGAATAGGAAATAAAGATAATTACCTCTCTGGAGGAATAGGAAATAAAGATAATTACCTCTCTGGAGGAATAGGAAATAAAGATAATTACCTCTCTGGAGGAATAGGAAATAAAGATAATTACCTCTCTGGAGGAATAGGAAATAAAGATAATTACCTCTCTGGAGGAATAGGAAATAAAGATAATTACCTCTCTGGAGGAATAGGAAATAAAGATAATTACCTCTCTGGAGGAATGGAAATAAAGATAATTACCTCTCTGGAGGAATGGATTTGCGAAGTGGTTGTGTAGGGGGTTTGGGGGCGAGGGTGACCCGCTGAACACTTCCCTCAGAAGATGTCATGATTCGCACTCCTTATCACATAAACATTGTTACTGTAAGAGATAAACTTGTTATACCAAGCACCAAAAAAGGTTTTAAAGTTAAGAATCTCTTGAGTGTTACATGGCAAACACTTGTGTAAAATGTTAACTCTACATTAAGCATAATTGTATAGTGAACATTTGACTATTGTGAGAGTTTACGAATATAAGCTAAACTTTGATCAAATTTAACACAGTAAACATGTTAAACATATAGTAAAAGTGCACAACTTAAACGTAATAGGTTCCAGGTCGACCAAAAAACAACAAAAATACAAGTAATTTCCAAGTTTAATGCCCATCGAGAAAAGGTATTAAAGTTGGCAGTAATTTGTTGAAAAATCGGCTTTAAATGATGTTTTCATACCAACCAACTACAGCCGCAAATTATCTATGTTTCGAGACTGGATTGTGACATTACAAAAGTAAAATACAATTTTAATAAAAAGTAAAATACAATTTTTATTTTCCACAGAAGAATCAATACATATTGAATTATAAATATCCGATAATTTCATTAATAATCATTAAAAGTTGCTTTGTAAAATCTAAAACGAAAAGCCGTATGCTGAACGCGCGCGGCATCTTATCGTCAGCTGCCTAACTTGTAGCCGCTAACATCAAAGCAGCCGCATGCGCCAAGTGCTGGGGTGCATTCTCATAGACAATTAAACTTGTATTGGTCAAAGATATTTATATACAGTTCCTAAATTAAATCAATAATCGTATCGAACACCAGCGGTGGAAGATGTTTGGACACATTATCAGGAGTATGGAGAACACCCCAGCCCAAACGGCTCTCTCTTTTGCTATTGAATCAGATAATTTATTTATTGGAAGATTGGGGAGACCTAGAATGAACTTGTTATCGGTTTTAAGAAGTGATTTAAGTAGTAGAAATTTGCAAATAGACAACTCTCATGAATTGAATGAAATTAGAGATATAGCTGCATGCAACAGATGTTGGGAAAATCTTTTTCAAGGGTACAGTGCCAAGTGCTGGGGTGCATTCTCATAGACAATTAAACTTGTATTGGTCAAAGATATTTATATACAGTTCCTAAATTAAATCAATAATCGTATCGAACACCAGCGGTGGAAGATGTTTGGACACATTATCAGGAGTATGGAGAACACCCCAGCCCAAACGGCTCTCTCTTTTGCTATTGAATCAGATAATTTATTTATTGGAAGATTGGGGAGACCTAGAATGAACTTGTTATCGGTTTTAAGAAGTGATTTAAGTAGTAGAAATTTGCAAATAGACAACTCTCATGAATTGAATGAAATTAGAGATATAGCTGCATGCAACAGATGTTGGGAAAATCTTTTTCAAGGGTACAGTTTACCGCATTAAGGTATTTTTAAGAATCATTTTTGTCGGTAAGATCCTGTTTTATAATAATAATAATCATGTAGTTATGAGTATTCAACAGAATAAAACAAATATTCAGAATAAAACAAATATTATATTCAAATCTCTTTATTCAACAATATTAAATCATTATAGAACCTAATTTGTGGCTTGATCGTTATGTTAGGGCTATTCTGTTAGCTGATGCTGACAGGCACTGCATGGGGCAGAGACTTAGGACCATTACGCTGGAGGCTTACAATGACCCTTTTTGAACCCCATGGCAGTGCTAGTTTTATTATGGTACAAATTGTAAATCGAAGTTATGAAAACGATCAAGTCACTCCTGTTTTACACTATCAACAGCTACTTAAAACAACCTAGATTGTACAACTCACTTTGAAGATTAAACTGTTAAGTGATGAGTGATTGGGCTCATTAAACATTTTAGTAGCGGAGACATGCGGATCAGCTTCTTGAGGTTCTAATAGTTCATTCAGACAAGAAGTTTTACTTTTTCAAATTTAGTTGTTCAAGCTGCCTGAGTTCAGAAAGTTTGCCAAAGGGGCCCAGGTATTCTTGTCACCTTTACCCTGAGACGAGAGAATGACTTTTTTTACCTTTGATTTGAATACACCATGAGTGATTTCAAGGTCGTTCAGTGCCAACATCTGACGGAATGAATTCCAAAGGCAACTAGATTTGTAAACGAAACTGTTTGAGGGCATGGTTGTTATAAGAAGAGTTTCTTTGCCGGGTCTTTTAGACAAACAGAAAAGTTCAAATAGTGCAATTGGTGTTCGATACTTAAAGACTTTAAAAAGTTCATTGCAGCAGTGATACGCGTATAAATTATGCAATGTCATGAGTGATTGACGGGCAAAAATTGGCTTGGTGTGCTCTCTCTCAAAGAATTTGCTAGTAAGTTTCTGTTCACTGATAGGTCTAGTCCTAACACATGTCATAAATTTATCAAGGTATGCTTTTTTGTCACCAAACATGATACGAACACACTTTTTCTGGGCTACAAATAGTGGTTGAAGTTTATTATTACTTGCACCTCCCCAAACGGTAATGCCATAAGATAGGTGACTTTCAAACAGTGTGTGGTACAGGTCCTTATGGATAGATGATGGAATTTTATCCTTAATCATGTATAGCCTCCCAGAACAGGACGAGAGTTTTCTAACTAGTTTGTCTCTATAGGGATTGAAAGTTAGGCCTTCGTCGACAATTACTCCCAGGAATTTCGTTTCCTGCACCTTTGAGAGAGGTAGGCCATTGAGGTAAAGTCTATTTTCAATTAATAAAGATTGATCATCACGTTTTCTTTTAGCTGTATTGAATTCTATATAGCAACTTTTCTTGGCGTTAACATGTAATTTATTAGCCAATGTGTACTCGTGGACTGATCGTAGGACCCTATTAGCATTATTGTAGGCCTCTGCTCTAGTTTTGGCAACTTCAAATATGTTTGTATCATCAGCAAATAAGACATAGCTAGTGTTATCGAGTTGAGAGTTTGTTAAGTCATTTATGTATATTAAAAACAGGAGAGGCCCAAGGCAGCTCCCCTGTGGAACGCCATAGAGAACAGGAAGTCTGTCTGATACTTCGCCCAGGACGGACACACAATGCTCTCTGTCCGACAAGTAACTTTCCAGTAACTTAAGTGGCACTCCTCTAATCCCATATATTTCAAGTTTCTCAAGCAAAATTGTGTGGTCTATTGTGTCAAAGGCCTTGCTTAGATCAATAAAAATTCCTAGAACATGAAGACCTTGCTTTAGGGCCTTTTGGATGTGAAAAACTGAGTAGTTAAGTGCATGTGATGTTGAGTGACTCTTTCGGAATCCGAATTGACTGTCGTGAAGGATTCCTTGACTAACCAAGAAGCTGTAAAGACGTTTGTATATTATTTTTTCAAAAATTTTACCAAAAATTGGAAGTGTGGAAACAGGCCTGTAGTTTTCAATCAGTTCTTCGTTATCTTTTTTGTATATTGGGGTTATTTTGCCAAGCTTCAGAACTGACGGAAATATCCCTTGAGATATTAGGCGATTAAATTGAACAACAAGAGTTGGGCTAAGAATACCCGATAGTTTTTTGATTACTCTTATGGGAAAGTCGCTAGCTTTCCCACTCTTCAAGTTGGCTATAATTTCAGAAATTTCATCTTCACTACAGTCATGGAAGTAAATTGAATCGAGAGTTTTTGGTGGCATGAATTCGAGGAAAGAGGGAAGAGGTTCTAAAAGAAGGCCATTATGAGTATTTTCATTCATTTTTGAGGCAATAGAGGCAAAGTACTCATTAAATTTGTTGGCTATCACCCGTCTTTCAACAACACGGACTCCATCTACCATAAATTGGGGTTTGATGGTTTTTTTCCTTTTCCCTCTTATCTCATTTATTACTTCCCACATCTTTTTAGAACTATCAGAATTCTCAAGAATTTTGTTACAGTTATAGGTATCTTTTTGGTTTTTTATTATCTTTTTAAGACAGCGTCTGTAATCACGAAAAATAATGTGGAGTTTCAGATCTCCAACTGGCTTGAAGTCAGGGAGCGTTTTTGAGTTCACCCAGTTATCATACAGCTACTCGACAACAAATATCTGTCCGCCCATTGACGATTCAGTCGCCGAAACAACTTTATAATGGTTAAAAAACAAAGTAAAAAGATTTTCCTCGATGGGCCGGCATTCGCAACCGCGAAACGTTTTGAGTATGACAAACAATGACACCACCGCCAGCCCTTAATTGATAAGTCCATGGGATAAAATTAGATGGGATAAAATTAGATTTGTAATTTCATATTGCCTATCACCTATCATGATCACCTATGTTACTTTACATATACTGCTTCTAGTTACATGCTAGCGATCTCAGTCCCCAATAAACGTGTGACCCAACAGAAGGGATTGTGGAAGGACACTTTCATTTTTCATTAACATGTGCCCTGATTACCCCCTCTGTTGAGCTACGGGGAACAATGAAACAAGAAATTTCAATGAAACAAGAAATTTAATTTTAGCACATTTTACAGAATAAAAAGATGTAAAACAATTCATAAAATATAATGCCCATAATTTGGTGTATGACTTTTTGTCCTTGACTGCTAGTTTGGTTTCGGAAGGACAGGTAACTAACGGGGCAAGGAATGCGCGTGCCTGAAAGCTTTTGCACACACCGAAACGCTAGTTCAGTTAGGTTTTTAGAGACCAGGCTCATATTAGGACTAGAAGAACGTTGATTGCTAGTCTGTAGTCAGATCTTTAATAAATTTTAATTTAAAATTGATTGCCGGCGATGGTGTCAGTGAGAGACGCTAAGTTAGGTGAACATTGGTACAAAAATATAATAACATAGCAGTTTATCTCTAAGTTACAATCACTATTTGTTAAACTATACAAACAGTTGCATTCAAAAGAACAAAGTCCGAGAGCAGAGAGAAGATTTGGAGACTATACATGCATATGTGGGGATTAAATTTGGTATTAGTAATTCTAGTGTTCGACCGAAAATGTTGGTCGGTTAGTTTTCTTAATAGGGAGCAGTCACTGTCATTAGAATTATTAGATTAGGAGCAACAATTAGAATCTAATTTTGTGACATATTGTGGCCCAGAAATCAGTGAAACCTAGAATGGCGGTAAAATGCTAGCGCGCCTTGTTATGCGCGCTAACATACTAGCTGCTGAAAATAATGAAATGTATCCATGATAATGTCGTTTGGCAGCAGCGCCTGCCGATACCTGGATTATATCAAGTCAAGAATAAGATTAAATTATTTGCAGATGACCTCAAGTTGATTGGTAATGCAGCTAACCACAGCAGTGTTGCTGAAGATATTGTAGAACTGGAAGTCTGGGAGAGTATTTGGCTTTTGAAGTTTAATCCTGCTAAATGTAAAGTTGTTCATATTAATCTTAATAGCAACCCTAACTTAAATTATTTAGTAAATGGCGTAGAACTTGAAGTATCTGATCAGGAAAAAGATTTGGGGGTTATTACCCATAGTTCCCTGCTTTGGAATGAACAGATAAAAGCATGTATTTCCAAGGCAAATCGTATGATTTGCTGGATTGTAAGGAATTTGATAATTAGAGAAAAATGTGTAATGATAGCCATCTATAAAGCTTTGATAAGACCTCATCTAGAGTATTGTGTCCAATTGTGGAATCCAGTTGCGGCTCATGGAAGTTGGGGGACTGTTTTGGAGCTGGAGAGCGTCCAGAGGCGGTTTACCCGTCTGATTGATGAGGTGGGTACTCTTCCTTACAGCCGTAGACTGGAAATCCTTAATTTGACAACGCTGGCAGCAGTGGCGTAACGTTGCCTGTTGGCGCCCCCCTGCCGAAAAGGCGCCCCCCTGTTGGCGCCCCCTCCCCTTTTGGTGCCCCTCCCTAAAATTGAACAAATTAGGTGATTTTACAGGATACGCCGGTAAAATCTCTAAAAAAGTGTGTATCTAGAGCAAAACGCGCAGTTTTGATAGTACTTTAGTTAAGTTTTCGAAATTGTCCCACATTCAAACGACGATTTGGCGCCCCCCTAAGACGGCGCCCCCCTGCACAGCAGGGTCAGCAGGGCCCTTCGTTACGCCACTGGCTGGCAGAGCGGCGAATACGTGGGGACCTTGTTGAAGCTTTTAAGGTTATTAATGGCTTGACTGATTATGGTTCAGACTTGTTCAGACTTGTTCAGACCAAGCAGATCAGGTCTTAATCTGGTTTCATCCAATAGATGTAGTAAGAGTGTGACAAAGGTCAAGAATCTTCAGCGTTCTTTTCTTCCAGAGCGGGTTGTTCCTTATTGGAACAAACTCCCTTCGGAGGTGAAGAACTACTTGACAGTTTTGAGTTTTAAAATTGGATTGGAAAGTTTTAAAAAGAATATGATTTCTAAATGTATTAGTGAAACAAATTTTAGTGAAACAAATTTAAAATTTTATCCTTTATTTTACAATCATAATATAATAATATTTATAAGCCTCCGTTTTGAAAGTTTTAAATTTTAATATATTCACATTTCTATTTAAAATTCAATTTAATGTATAAGTCAATAACTGGCCGCCAAAGCCGCGCATTCTTAAAAACATGATTAAATTGTTTATGATTATACGACAAATAGAAATAAATTTAAAATTATCCGTGGTTTTTTTAAAAAATAAATTATAATCTTACCCAAATCCAAAGCCAGCTTTGTAAAAATTTACTTTTAGATTGTATTGTAAATGACTTTCATTTTTGGAATGTTTCGAAAGAAGTTTTAACAAGAATTGAAGGTACCAGTTATATCAGTAATAAGGAAAAACACAATGATTATCTGAGCTGTGGTTCCATCCTTATGTAGCAAAGAAACGTTTTTAGTAGAGGCTCTTACGGGCAAAAAGACGTGTTTTCTGCTACGAGTTTAGAGACCTAACCGCTAATTGGACACAATAGTATGATGTCTAAGGATCGATAATATGTTAAGAAGTATAAATTTGGCCTTATTAGTCACGTGCTATACCAATGCGCGTTTTAAACTTTGACAGTCTATTACTCTAAGGCAAATAGAGTAATTATATTCATATTTTGTCAGCAATAAGATCACATTATTTTCTATTTAGTGTGAAAATATGAGCTAGAACGGACATAATCTCGCTGAGTTATAGCTGTTTGAAATTTATGATGAACGCGCGGGTGCCAATTGATAACAACTAAATGCTTTTGCGCGTAGTGCGCGTCGAAAATTTGGCAAAAACGCTTGCGGAGTGACAATATTCAAACTTCGATAAAGTATATGAAGTGGGTACTTCTCGGAAAGGAAAAATTTAGGCAAACACGATGTGACTATTTTTGGGTTGATTTAATACAACTGCAAAAAATTATTCAAACTTCAAGCAAAAAAGTCAAAATTTTTACCACTTTTTTGGATTTTTACCTCAGAACAAATAGAGGGATTTGTTTTATTTTTATACAATCTTGTGCGGCTGTCTTTTAGCTATCTTTATGCAAGTTTTGCCGACATGCCAACAAAATTAACTTGCTCAAAATATCAAAAAACATGGTTTTTTGGCCTATTTTTGGCCCAAAAATCGGTTTTTTGCGATTTTACCCCAGAACAATCAGTCCAATCATCTTGAAACCACTTTCAATCGATTCTACGGTCAAAAATACGTCTAGTAAGGTGTATTTGGGGTCCCTAACGTATCGAGCAGACAATGCCCGTAAGAGCCTCTACTATTTATAAATCTTTACTCCACGGGAAGTATGAATAAATTAAATTTTGTAATGTTGTTTTTATTCATGATTAAGGAAAGAAAAATTTTTTTTTTAGGAAAGAAAAATTTTTATTTACCACAAATAATCAATACATAATGTTATATTCATAAATAAATTCAAATTTCAATTTCAAACACATATACAGTACGCCGCGCACACAGCCACAATTTAAAATTGTTCGGAAATTCGAAGGTTAGCTGTAGGCGCCGCGCACAGGATCTATTTAATTGTTAACTTACAATTACATGTCACATTTCTTAATTACTAGAGCCAAAATTTCAGAAGCAAAATAATTTAAAAGAATTCTGTCGTTCACGCAGTACAGGCCGTGAGCACTGCGATCTAATTAATATAAGAATGGAGAGATTCCAAAAAACCGCGCGCTCGTTATTTATTGTGATTAAATTGAGTGCGCGCCACTGTGAACAGCAGTACCGCTCAAGCATGAATTAGTACTGAGCGGTACGCAGTTCTGCGTGAGGCGTAGACATTTGTAGCACTCAATGTAGCACACGTTTCATTCAACTAATCCATTAATCCATGTGACATGTACAATGTAATTATATTAAAGCAAAAAGAATATTAATTTTAGTAATAATTGACGTAAACATATGTGTTTAAATAACATCTATAATCTAGCGAGTTACTAATACCGTTCGCGTTTGTTTGTATTCTTGATTATATATCTTTACACTAGCCTATATTATGATGGAGATATACATTATATAATTGCTCCAATATTCAACACTGCTAAACAACAAATACCTACTCGCCCATCGATGAAGCAGTCGCCAAAACAAAGCTCAAAGTTAATATATCTTCGTACTTCGTTTTGGAAACTGTAGAATTCCAATAAATAATTAGTGTTTCAATCGTGTATTCGATGGGCAAGCACTCGCCACTTGAGGCCGAGACAAACGGCACCAGCTCCGCCCCGCAACCGTGAAGTAAGGCGGGGCGGTGGTGTGCGCCGTTTATACGGCCCACAGCACGAGACATTTTGAGCTCCAAGACTTAAGACTATAAAAGTCCCGAATTAAACGTAGCGACTTACCATCGTCAGCCGTCAAAAATTTAGAATTTGTATGTTATAAACTCTACACCTGGTATCAGTCTAACATGTAATTTAGTTTGTTATTGGCTAAATTTTCAACTCGATTAAGCGATGCAGACGGATGAACTAGGCTTCTCCTCCGTCAAAAACACAATGAGAGGGGATTGTGGAAGGACACGAACACTATTCGTTAACTCGTACCCCGGGTACCCCCTAGAACTGTGTCCCATCAGAGAGAGCCCATCACCCGTCAGATCGAAAACAGTGTTTTAGTTTTGATATATGCTGTACCAATTACAATAAATGGTAAGTCAAGGCTGACGTTGGTAGCAAAGTATAAAGTGACACGTCACAACAAAATAACCACTACACACTACACTACACACACTATACGCTATAACTATTGTACACAGTACACAGTATAACTAAAATATAAAATATAAACAAGTTACAAGAGACAAAAGAGTTTACAGAAGAGTTTTACATCGGCTCAGCACCGCCAGGACATTGGCTATACACGTGGGTCAATTAGTTTGATTTGGTATGGCTCGACCGGGAAAGTGGTCGAAATTAGTGCTCTTAATGAGTCATCACTGTCGTCTGAACATTAGAGCGGGAACTTCCCAAGTTTCGGCCGACAACGCGCACAGCATGGGCGCGCAATGCTATGCGCGGTCTCATATTACTGTGTCATTCGGCGGTTGCGCTCAGCGTTACTGGGAATGAGTTGTATGTTGTTTACCTAAATTCAAGCATGGTATTCATAGATAAGCTTGTCAGTCAGTAAGTGCTTAAGTGGGAATAACAGGCAAATGAATATCACTTCATAATCAGAATTCAGTGAAATTTCTGTCACACCACTCAGTTCCATACCGGTTTTGAGCTCTTAGAAGTGACTGTTTAAGTAAATTCTTGACAGATCCGCATGTGGAGGTGAAATTTAACGGGCCAACTTTACGGAATTCGTTCCACAGCCATGCAGATTTATAAATAAATTGATTAGTTGGAGAGGGTGTAATGAACAGATTATCTTTCCTATTTGATATGTTGAATAAGTAGTATAACGAAATTGGTACTCGTGACTTAATGATCTTAAAAAGTTCCATTAAACAACGGTATCGGTACAGGTTCTCTGTAACAAGTAATTCATGTTTTGTGAATAGAGGCTTAGTGGACTCTTTAACATAGAATTCAGATCCTAGACGTTGAGAATTAATTGGTCTTGCTCTAGCACATGTCTTGAATTTGTCTACATAAGCTTCATAGTCTCCAAATAGAATCCTGATACACTTCTTTTGAGTAATAAATAGCGGTTTTAACTGATTATTGGGAATACCTCCCCAGACAGAAATAGCATAACCTAGGTGTGATTCAAAGAGAGAATGATATATTTGTTTATATAGTGATTCTGGTAAGCATTTCTTAATACGGTAGATACGTCCACAAGCACTTCTTAGTTTCTTGTTGAGGGATGATATATGTGGTTTCCAGCTCAATTTATCATCCATGATTACTCCGAGAAACTTTGTCTGACTTACACGTTTAATTATTTTGTTATTAATGGACAAGTTTTGGCTATCTATATCGGCATCTAATTCGTTATTATTACGTTTAGAGGGAGAAAAATACATGTAACAACACTTCTTTACATTAATGTGCAGTAGGTTAACTCCCATATACTTGTTTACGGCCTGTAGTACTTCATTAGCCAATTCATATGCTTTATTTCTCGAATCGGCAGCGACAAATATATTAGTATCGTCTGCAAATAAGACAAATTTACCCTTTTTAGTTATATTGCATATGTCATTGATGTACAGTAGGAAAAGTAGAGGTCCTAATACACTACCCTGAGGGACCCCGAATTCAACCGGTAATTCATCAGATTTGGTATCCAAAACGTTTACAAATTGTTTCCTATTAGACAAATAACTAGAGATAAGATTCAGAGCATTTCCTCTTATGCCATAGTTGTTTAATTTTGTAGTTAGTTTACAGTGGTCTAGAGTGTCAAAGGCTTTTGAGAGATCGATAAAGACCCCTAGGACATGTTGCTTTTTACTAATTAACGATTCTATATGTTCTACAGAGTAGTTCAGTGCATGGCTGGTGGAGTGTCCTTTTCTAAAGCCGAACTGGTTTTCATGTATTATACCCTTGGAAGTAAGGAAACTATAGAGCCGCTTATATATTAACTTTTCTAGAATTTTCCCGAATACAGGTAGAGTTGATACTGGTCTATAGTTTTCTAAAAGCTGTTCATCTTCTTTTTTGTAAATGGGGCTGATTCTCCCAGTTTTTAATTCATCGGGAAAGTGGCCTTCTTGCATGCATTTATTAAAGTATCTAGCTAAGTACGGTGCAGTAATTTGACACGACTTCTTGATCACATGAATAGGTATGTCACTAGATTTCCCGTTTTTTAGTTCGTTTATGATCTCTTTAATCTCAATACAGTCACAATCACAAAGAAAAATACTGGACGTAACTGATGTGGGCAGGTAATCAGTAAATGACGGCAGGGAATTTATTCTTAAGAAGTCACCAGAGTATGCTTCGTTCAAGTTAGCTGCAATAGAGGCAAAGTATTTATTGAACTCATTTGCAATTACACGCCGATTAATCACACGCTCGTTATTTATCACAAAGTTATAGAATCCTGATACACTTCTTTTGAGTAATAAATAGCGGTTTTAACTGATTATTGGGAATACCTCCCCAGACAGAAATAGCATAACCTAGGTGTGATTCAAAGAGAGAATGATATATTTGTTTATATAGTGATTCTGGTAAGCATTTCTTAATACGGTAGATACGTCCACAAGCACTTCTTAGTTTCTTGTTGAGGGATGATATATGTGGTTTCCAGCTCAATTTATCATCCATGATTACTCCGAGAAACTTTGTCTGACTTACACGTTTAATTATTTTGTTATTAATGGACAAGTTTTGGCTATCTATATCGGCATCTAATTCGTTATTATTACGTTTAGAGGGAGAAAAATACATGTAACAACACTTCTTTACATTAATGTGCAGTAGGTTAACTCCCATATACTTGTTTACGGCCTGTAGTACTTCATTAGCCAATTCATATGCTTTATTTCTCGAATCGGCAGCGACAAATATATTAGTATCGTCTGCAAATAAGACAAATTTACCCTTTTTAGTTATATTGCATATGTCATTGATGTACAGTAGGAAAAGTAGAGGTCCTAATACACTACCCTGAGGGACCCCGAATTCAACCGGTAATTCATCAGATTTGGTATCCAAAACGTTTACAAATTGTTTCCTATTAGACAAATAACTAGAGATAAGATTCAGAGCATTTCCTCTTATGCCATAGTTGTTTAATTTTGTAGTTAGTTTACAGTGGTCTAGAGTGTCAAAGGCTTTTGAGAGATCGATAAAGACCCCTAGGACATGTTGCTTTTTACTAATTAACGATTCTATATGTTCTACAGAGTAGTTCAGTGCATGGCTGGTGGAGTGTCCTTTTCTAAAGCCGAACTGGTTTTCATGTATTATACCCTTGGAAGTAAGGAAACTATAGAGCCGCTTATATATTAACTTTTCTAGAATTTTCCCGAATACAGGTAGAGTTGATACTGGTCTATAGTTTTCTAAAAGCTGTTCATCTTCTTTTTTGTAAATGGGGCTGATTCTCCCAGTTTTTAATTCATCGGGAAAGTGGCCTTCTTGCATGCATTTATTAAAGTATCTAGCTAAGTACGGTGCAGTAATTTGACACGACTTCTTGATCACATGAATAGGTATGTCACTAGATTTCCCGTTTTTTAGTTCGTTTATGATCTCTTTAATCTCAATACAGTCACAATCACAAAGAAAAATACTGGACGTAACTGATGTGGGCAGGTAATCAGTAAATGACGGCAGGGAATTTATTCTTAAGAAGTCACCAGAGTATGCTTCGTTCAAGTTAGCTGCAATAGAGGCAAAGTATTTATTGAACTCATTTGCAATTACACGCCGATTAATCACACGCTCGTTATTTATCACAAAGTTAGGTTTAATCTCACGTCTCTTCTTACCACGCAGTTCATTAATTATCTGCCAAGTTTTCTTACTATCTCCAGCGCATTCTGTAATCTTAACACCATGATACTTACGTTTTGCAGAATTAATAAGGTGGTTTAATAACTTCCGGTGTGCCTTAAATTCTTTATGACGTGTTACTTTATTTGTACAATTAAAACAAAGGGTAAGACAGTCTGCATGGTTGGTTGAAGAGGCGTTGAGGCATTTCTTCTTAACTGCCTTTTTCCACAGGTCATAAAGCTCATGTTTTCTATTTATAGAGGCAATCAGGCCAGATGTAATCCATGGATTATTCTTAGCAGTACGTTTAGAACACTTAGGCTGGCTTAGTTTACATGCACTGTCTAGTTGATGATTAAATACAGTGAAAAAATTACTGAAGTCTTCTGGTGGATCACTAGTTAATTCATTGTCTAGTACTTCCACAAATTTGTCCACATTTTTTGCACAGTAGTCATAGTACTGGAAATAGTTTTGTTCATGAACCTCAGTACTGACTAGGGGTGAGTTGAATATATGGAATACAGCATGATGGTGACTGATGCAGGTACTAATTGTTCCAGAGCAGATAGAGTTTTCTATGTTGTTGGTGAGTATGTTGTCAATACACGATTCGTTACATCCTGGTTTATGATGCGTGGAAGTAGAAATAAGTGGTGATAAACCTAGACCTAGAATAAGGTTTTCAAAGTCTTGAACAAGTTTACTGTTTTCATCATGGAGATTAAGACCAAACCAACTATATTTACCTCAATTCTCTAGTCTTTTCAGACGCAGAATCTTCTACACTCTCTGACTTCTTCTGATGTCTGGGACTTACGACCCCAGATGTAGCTTTCAACGACGTTTTAAGGGCCCAACGTTCAGCTGTTCATCAGGGTTAAACTGGGCAGGGTCTTTCGGCCAGCTGCCAGTTGTCACTCCAGGTCTTGTTGTAGCGACTAAGCCAGATAGTGTAGGAACCTTTCAGGGACACCACCGCTGTTGTGTTAAGTGCCCTCTTCTTCTTTGCCCGGGTGATGTTAAGGAAGTTGAAAATTCGGGGTAATGTGTGGTGGTAGAATCCACGACATCCAACTTCTACTGTAAAGAGATATCCTTCCCAGCCTGCGGTCTCGATCTCCACCATTAGCTCTTCGTATCTCTTCTCTTTCCGGGATCTCTGGTCCTCAAAGTTCTCCTCGTTTCCACAGGTCAGCTCTATCAGGATGACTTTCCTGAGTGTGTTAGAGTATATTACCACATCAGGTCTGAGAGCTGTGTTGACAATATGTTGGGGGAATTGTCTTGTCCTTTCGTCCTCATCAAACACTAGTTTCCAGTCGTTACCTTCCTCTAGAAGATGAGGTTCTTCTGTAAGCCGTACTTCGGGTTTCCTGTAGGTTCCTTTTCCGGATACGAACTTCCTCCACTCTCTCTTTACTTCTGTCTTTGGGGTAGCACTGTTTATCTCCCTCAGCTTCTCTGCAATTGGTTGCACGATTACCCTGAGCACCTGATCATGTCTCCAATTATATCTTCCTTGTTTAAGCGACACTGGGCAACACGTTAGAATGTGCTTTAGGTTGCACTGCTGACGCCCACAAAGGGGACAGTTGTTCGTGGAGCTGTAGTTCCAAAGCTGGAGGTTGCTAGGTGTACTTGCAACGTCGTGGATGGCATTTAGGTGGAACTTTGTCAGCTCGGGGCTCAAGGTATACAGCAGGCTTTGCCAGCCAGTGTCTAGCTGCATGGTGTTCTCCCAGGTTAGAAACTTTCCTTGGACTCTCTTATCGTACAGAGTTTGAAGGAGTTCCTCTTCTTTCAGAGACTTAATTATCTCCACCAGTTGCTCCTTTTTGTTCTTCTTCCTCCTCTGATCACCGAATCCAATACCGGCTCCTTCCCTGGTCTGCACGTAGCCAATCAGTTCTTTGAAGTAGAGGTCTCTCTCCCTATTAGTCAGCTCCTTGGTGTAGTCCCATCTCTTCTTGTCTCTGTTGGTGTTTTCTCTGTACTCGAAAACCTCCCTCACTTTAGGGTCAACCGATGTCTTCAGCATATAGGCCTTGGACACCTGTAGACATTTGTACAGGTTGGAGATCTGCTTTAACGATAGTCCAAAGTGGTCTTTTGATCTGTACAGCACACTATTCGATATGGAAGTAGTAACTCCAAGCCATTTCTTCAAGTATCTGGTACAAAGAGCCTCTAGTGTCTGGATGAATGATACTGGGAGGTTGTATATCATAATATTCCACTGTACTTTGCTAGTTAGCATGTGGTTGTAGATCCAGCACTTGCTTGGTCCAGAGAGCTCCGCCATGTCTACTTTTTCCAGCTGGCCTGAAAGTTGAGTGGTGATTAGCTCTCTCGTCTCATCTTGGCCCAGGTTGACGTAAATCCAGTGACCAAGGAACTTTATCGGTGTGTCACCAAGGTACGCTACTTTCTCGTTTGCAATGATGATCTCAGGGTCAAACGATCTGTAGGTATTGTCCACTACCTTCATTCCGAGAGCAATACACTTGCTGGGTTTAGCTCTCATCGTCCTTGTCCATGCTAAGAATTCCTCCATTTGCCCGACCAGCCTCTTCATTTTGTCGAGTCTGTCAGACAGCAGGGTGAGATCATCTGCAAAAGCTCTGTTTGTAGTTGGCTCAGAGCTGAACGACGGCTTGTATCCCAGTGTTCTGTCGACCTGAAGTAAATCCAAGAGTAGGTTGAATGCTATTAAGAATAGCACGACAGAAAGCGGGTCCCCTTGAAACAACCCGATTAGGTAGTAGAACCACTCACTCTTCCACTTCTTCGTCTTCACCCGTACTACCAGTTCGTCGTAGTACTTGACAATATATTGGACCACTTCTTCTGGGAACTTGTAGTGCCGAAGCGCAAACACTATCAGCTCATGGGGTACTCTCCCATAAGCATTCATAAGATCCACCCATACTGCATACACCTGTCTTCTCTTACTCTTTGCATCCCGCAGTTCCTCCATGAGCGCTTGTGTGTGTTCTATGCATCCTGGCATCTTGCGCAGGAAGCCTTTTTGCACAGAGGTATCGATGTACTTATTGGTGGTCATGTAGTCGAGCATTTTATCAGCTAGCATACCCATTGCCACTTTCCCACTGGTGTTAGTCATAGTGATGTTCCTAAACTTGCCAGGGTCACTAAGGTCCGTGGTCTTGGGAAGTAGGATGCTTTCTCCAATTCTCCACTGCAGGGGGACACTGTTTGATAACCAGAGTTTACTAATACACGCATACAATAGTTCTCTCAGCCTGGCACACCTTTTGTAAACTATGTATGGCACTCCGTTGGGCCCTGGTGAAGATCCATTGCGTCGTGTTTTGATCTTCTTTTCAAACTCTTCGTAAGTAGGTACTGTGCACACAAAGGGGTACACTGGGTCTTTGGCATCTGGTATTCCTGCCATCTTTTCGAAGACATGACATCTATCTCGGTCCATGTATTCCTTGGGGTAGTATCTGTCAGCCTCTTCCTTGCCGAAGGTAGGCTCTCCCGAGATCTTCTCATCAAGGAGTCTTTTACTGTAGTCATAGGGGTTCCTCCTGAAGCGTTGGGTCTCCTTCTTCTTTTCTTTCTTTTTCCTCTTCTTCAACTGTTCACGCCTAGACTTGTTGTGGATTCTCACTAGTCTCCAGTACTGCGCTCTTACTGTTTTGGCACCACCAGAAGTGACTCCGCCCTCTCTCACAGCCTCTCTATACTCGCGTGCTGTATCCTTCTTCTTTTTCCTGAGGGTCTTGGTGACTGGTCCTTCCTTATTGGGCTTGTCAAGGTATGGTTTCCGTTCTTCCTGTCCATATCTGTCAGCCAAGTACTCGTAGATAGTAAGTTCCATAGTCTTTAGCTCTTTCTCTGGGTCTTTACCCTTCACGATGTTCCCGATGGCAATGCTTAGGTCTTCATCAATTCCTTTCCATTCATTCATCTTGTTTGCCTGTGGTAAGGATAACTTTAGAGTATCCTTCAGTTCTATCTGTTCTGGGGGTTTGTCTTTCGCAGAGAAACTAGCTGAGCAGGCTTCTGTCATTGTAGCACTGTGGTTTGATTCCGGGCTTGACTTCAGCTCCGACTTACAGTTGCGATCTCCCTCCGCTGGTCCAACATCCACTTCCGTTTCTGTATTCTCAGCAGCACGAAGCTCGTCTTGCGGTCTCAGTTTGCATCTCCACTGGTGTTTGGCGACTTGTTTGAACCCCTTCCCACACCACTCACATACTTGAGGTTTATCCTTAGGTGGTTCAGCCTCAGAGGTTTCATTACCAGGTTGTCGGGTCTGTTCCCCTGAGGTCAGATCATCTATTCTCCCACCCCGTCCAGTGATCATGTGGGCATTTTTCTTATTGTTTGCTGGAGTGTTGATTGTTATACACAGCTCTGCCGTGTATTCCGGCTAATCGCCCTACTAAGGCTATCAGCTTCGGGTCTTTCCCCTGTGGTCAGCAGTCTTTCCAGGCCGTCAGCAGTCTTTCCATGCCGTCATCTGCCTTTGGCAGTCGTCAACTAGTCTTTCCTAGCCGTCGTCAAGGCTTTCCCTCCTTGCAGAGCAAATCCATGTCCATGTTTGAGACCAAACCAACTATATTTACCTCAATTCTCTAGTCTTTTCAGACGCAGAATCTTCTACACTCTCTGACTTCTTCTGATGTCTGGGACTTACGACCCCAGATGTAGCTTTCAACGACGTTTTAAGGGCCCAACGTTCAGCTGTTCATCAGGGTTAAACTGGGCAGGGTCTTTCGGCCAGCTGCCAGTTGTCACTCCAGGTCTTGTTGTAGCGACTAAGCCAGATAGTGTAGGAACCTTTCAGGGACACCACCGCTGTTGTGTGTGTATTTGAGTGGATTGATTTTCAAATTACGGGGTCCCTCGCTCGAGTAGTTCAGCTCACTCACAAGCTTTGTTAATTTCGTCTGAGAAGCTCAATTGCAGATACTATGTGAACTATGAGGGAACAATAACATACTGTAGATTAACTGGCACCACAATTGTTCCTACTTGCAATTTTGAGGTATTAGGGGACAGCAGTCTTATAATAGTTACACAAATATGTATGTGCTCAAAACGTCAAACAATGGTCTGATCAATTCCTGAAATACCTAAAGTTTCAAGGTTAAGAACAATATACTTCCAAAGAAGTGTAATAAAAATTTTCAATTAACCGGTACAATATAGCTTTGAAATTAAATGTATCATTTCTTGTTATCAATATCTGAGGGACTCAGCTCGCGAATTAGTCATAATTAAGATTTAAGGATAACCCTGGCCCTGACTTCAAGGAAAGATGAATGTTTTCATTAATCTCTGTAAAATTATGACGGTTCATGATTATAATGGATCTATAATTTAATTTTAATCCTGTGTAAATCCTGTGTAAAAATCCTGATTGGGCCATGTGATGTGATACCTGTGGGAGACCGGAATGAGATCAGGTTCTTAGTTGTCGGTCACCGGTTTCAATAGACTTAATTCCAGCACGTCTGAGAACTTCTTCAATGTTCATCAATGTAAAGTGATGTTTACATTGATGTATATGACTGCTTCGAATGCTTAAGGCCTTCAAATCAGCATGAAAAAATTGGCCAAGGAATAAGAATTTTAGTGACCAAATTTTGGACCCCCAGTGGAGTCAAAAACGCGAATTAAATACTAAATCAGTAATGATTATTTTAGTCTCTTGAGTCTTGACACCACTTTAGGGTTAGACGGGTTCCTGCTCGTGTTTATTAAATATCAATTAACTGACTCTGGGCAAAAATTCCATCCAATATGTCAAATTCGTGTTCAGAAATTATCATACTTGAAAAATGAAAATGGGACAGAATTTGGAAAATATGAATTTTAGTTTTGTTATTATAACTTTCTGCAGTGAGCTTCCTCCGACCGAAATCAAACTTCCAGCACCTCAATCGTGTCATATGCCATTTATAGTTAACTGACTAATTGGTTGCGGGTGACAAATTCAGTAAAAACTGTAAAATTTCGGTCCTGGAAATTTCAACTTCAAAAACTGAAAATGGGACAGAATTTGGAAAATATGAATTTTCGTTTTGTTATTAAGGAGCAGTCTTCTTATCTTCATTATCGTCCCTCTTATCTTCATTATCGTCCTGGACTTCATTCTTAGACTGGCAATAGGTCCACACGATGGGCTTAAAGTTGGTTGTGATTACATAGCAGATTTGGACTTCGCCGATGACTTAGCTACAATCACACCCAGCTTCAGCGATAACAGCCGCCTCTGTCAAAGTATCTCTGATATTGCAGTCCGGTATGGTTTACTCATCAACATCGGGAAGACAAAATACATGTCCTACAACCTACCACGGCCTGTTAACTCGGATGATAGGGTCTTCATTAACAGCAACCCTCTCGAAGAAGTCCACGACTTTAAATATCTAGGATCCTACATCGCGTCAACCAGCAAAGACATCAATGTCAGGAAAGGCCTTGCATGGAAAGCACTTGAAAGTCTAGATGTTTTCTGGAAATCTGACATGTCTAGAAAGATCAAGACTAAAATTTTCAGAACTGCAGTCGAGCCTGTTCTTTTATATGGCGCAGAAACATGGAAGAAAGCTGACACTAAAGCACTAGACGGTGTTTACACACGAATACTACGAAGGGTCTTTGGTATCTCATGGAAATCCCACACACCTAACTCCGTCCTCTACGGAAATATCCCATCGGTGACTGATACCATCAAAACACGAAGACTTCGTTTTGCAGGGCATGTCTACCGTCTACAGGACCAACCTGCTCAGCAACTCCTTTTCTGGCAACCATCTTATGGCAAAAGGTATCGAGGACGACCACACAAGACCTTTCCGGACGTCCTTCAAGAAGATACTGGTTTAGAGCCCCACATGATACGATATATAAAGAATCAAGCTAAAGGGTAATTTTAATTTTCTTTTCAACTAAAACTATTGTATTTGTGGGCAATTATTGTTTCTCGGAAGATGATTTTTAAGTCAAAAAGAGCTAAGGTATGACATTTTACAAGAAAATGTAACTTTAAAAACAAAATATAAGATAAACATTCTATGCTAACGGTTTATTACATAACTGACAATGATTCAAAATTCTAAAATTATAGAGAAGGCGTGCATCGTTTGATTCAGTTTCTTATTTCAATCACGGCATTCGAAATGATGTTGCAATAAGCATCATTAAAATATAAAGGAGTTCTTTCTTGAAAAAATATCTCCAAGGCTTCTAAGATTCTTTGCTAAGTCAGAGTGGCATGTTTTTCGTGATTTCGATCGAGTTGACATTCTGAAAAACATAGGAATTGGCTACTTTATCAATATTAATTAATTAAATATATTGATTACATAGTTTTTAACTTTCAAGGCTAAAAGAAAAATGGTCATGAATCGATCAATAACATACCTTATAAACGAAGGAAAGCCACGAGAAGAGGAACTGCAGCGATGGACATGCTGAGTGCACTACTGTCATCGTCATGACTGTCATCGTCATGACTGTCATCGTCATGACTGTCATCGTCATGACCTTCACCTTCACCTCCAGCATCTTCACCTCCAGCATCTTCACCTCCAGCATCTTCACCTCCAGCATCTTCACCTCCAGCATCTTCACCTCCAGCATCTTCACCTCCAGCATCTTCACCTCCAGCATCTTCACCTCCAGCATCTTCACCTCCAGCATCTTCACCTCCAGCATCTTCACCTTCTGAGCCTGAAATCAATAAGGTTCATGGTAATAATTTGTATTGCAGTTATCCACATTGATTTATCCTGGTCTTCAGTAGAAGTGTCTAATACCTCCTCTTTTAAAAACATTCGCAATCAATATATTAATTAGAAAATACCAGTAAAAGTATATAATTATTATCAACATATTGAATTATAGTTTAATTAACTTACGGATTCCAACAACCATCAGGCCCATAAGGATAGCGATGAGGAAGAATTTCATTTTGATTATCTTGATAATTGTAAGTGTTAAATTAACAGTGATTTATAGAAAACGAAACCTGACTGCTTGATAGAAAAAAACTGTATGAACACAAGGAAAGTCAAGGCTGATTATCAAACCATGGATCAGTGATCAAAGGATTCGAAATGAATTAAATCTCATGGCATGACACTATAAGACCTGAAGAAGAATGGGCCAGTAAACCGGCAACTGAGTAACGCACACACCGCTACCTGACCGCTGGAGCAGATATTTATGTTCTCACGCGTCTTCTAGAAAATCGATAGCTACAGGCGTGTCACGTGACACGACACGTGTCACTGTCAGAACGTGCTACATCAGAACATGTAACAATTCGTCATTTGGAAGTCTATTGTTCTTAACCTTGAAACTGTTGGTATTTCAGGAATTGATCAGACCATTGTTTGACGTTTTGAGCACATACATATTTGTGTAAGTGTAACTGTTATAAGATTGCTGTCCCCTAAAAAATATATTTGACACAAAACACTTTCAGTTTCCATATGATGTTGAAGTTTTTTGACTAAACAATTTAAAACTAATTGGTCTTCGACAAAAGGGCAACGCTCCAAGTGTTTATTGTGATCAGTTTGAACTTTAGTAGCAGACAAGACACGAATGCTGCCTCAGTAACAAAGGAATCAATAAATGTGGATCCTAGTGTGGGGAGGCATATTGTTTTAACACATGTGAGAGCAATAAACCAATCAGCTTCCACTATTGACCAACCAAGCCAGAATGGGTCGATCACAGTCTAGAGCTGCATCGACAAGGAATGGGGATCACTTTCACTTCAAGAAGCTAATTAGAGGAATGCTTTCAGTTTTTCTAACAACCGAGCTGAAAAGCTTTTGTCACGTGGCATATCAGGTGATCCACAATGAGGTCCGGTAGAGCAGGAATCAATGCAACAAAGATTAGTTCCCTTTCAGTTTCTCTTTGCCAATATGTTGTGAAGAAAAATGTTGATCCTTGTCACTATTGAATTATAGTAGTATATTTATATATGCTAATCACACGATCTTACAAATACAAATCACCATTTCAGAAAATCCTTAACTATTCGGTTTGTGTCGAGTATTTTCGACACTGTACTTAAGAAACGGATTCCATAGATTTACAGTTTTCGTGATCGTGCCATGATGCACCACATGACATGAGCTTGTTAGCTCGAGTCTTAGTGAAACTGGAAGCGTTCTTCATTTCTAACTTCTTTCTAGTTTTTCGAAGTGAAAGCGATCTTCATTCCTCGTCAATGCTCATTGATCCCTTTGTTATTGAGGCAACATAGTTCTATAGTTGTCTCATCTGCTACTGAAGTAGTATTTATCACAATGCTTGGAAGTCGTTCTTTTATCAAGGACCAATTAGTTTATTTTCTGTGATAGCATCAATATTAGCTCAAGAAATAGATATCGAGTGTGAAACAGAAACCGATCTTATTGAATCTTATCAGTTATCACGATACATGCTCGGAGAGAAGTTGATTCAATTCGACATTTGGTCGGCTTCATTACTAAATGTTAAGATTTGAGTTTATTCATAATAAAGGAACAATGAACACATTTTACACTACACATTATCCTCGTCATCCAAATGCTTATCCAATTCAATGACACTAAATCCTCCTTATCCGACTCATCAGTGCTCAACAGACTTCATTAATTCAGTCATAATGCTTTCAACATCAAAGTAATCATCTGTATACCTATTGTAGGTTTATAGCCTACCAAGACGCGCGCCGAGTTGGACTCTTCGACTGTCGACGGTCTTTGGAAATCATATATTGCCATTGGGGACTGCAACATTATATTTCAGAATAATATTTATCTTTCTTCAGCTGCAGCCTCTCCTTAGGAGTCGTTCACATATTACGTAATCAGCCGAGAGCAGAGAGGGGAGGGAGGTTTCCAAATGATTACACTAGTGTAATTTTGACACAGCTATGTCTAAAGTTGATTACGGAGAGGGGAGGGGGTTAAAAATTGTCCAAAAAGTGATTACGTAATATGTGAACGTCCTTATTATCTCTCCGACAAGGTTTGTCTGATGCTCGCTCACTCTTAACACTTAACAGGGGGGGGGGGGGGGGTAGATAAGCTGACTCAGCCGAGGATTTGGATTGTGGTTCTTTCTGCAGAAAGACAGGGGATCGCGTTTCTGGGGCTTTTTTTCCAGTATCTGGCCACATCAGTGACCGACCATTAAGAATCTCTTTGATCAGGCTAAAGATTTGACCACGTCGCCCAATCAGTGACGATTAATTTATGATATGTATTTAATTTTAGGGGGAATTTATTTTCAAATTATGGGGTCCCTCGCTCGAGTAGTTCAGCTCAAGCTCACAAGCTTCGTTAACTTCGTCTGAGTTAAGCGAACGGAAATGGGGAATCGTATCGTATTGATACCAGGGTGTCCAGAGAAAGTTTGTGTGCCCGATGTTCAGAAAGGGCTCTGGGGCAAATTTCCAATTTGGATTTCAGAAGTAGTTGAATGGTGGATAACATGATGAGACAAAAGTGTGGACACAGGCTTTACTGCCGTAATAATGCTTGTACTGACTATAGGAATCTATCTGGTATGATAGAGGGACACATTCCTAACATTTTCCAGCCGCTTAGAAAGTGCAAAATACTCCCCTGGTTCATGGAATAACGAAATGAACACAAAATGAACATTTTCCCTAAATCCCCTGAATTGTGGCTAAAACCGATTGGAATCGAGTCGGTATTTGATACCAGGGTGTCCCTGATAAGTTTTGGTGTGCCTAGCATGTTCAGAAAGGGCTCTGGGGCAATGTTTCCATTTTTGGTTTCATCAGAGTAGTTGAGATGGTGAAACATTTTAGACAAAAGTGAGACACTGCTTTTTAAACAGTCCGCGTACTTAATGCTTGTACTGACTTGAATCTATCTGGTAAGAAAGAGGGACACATGTACAAACATTTCCAGCCACTTAGAAATGCAAAATACTCCCCTGGTTCATGTGCATGAACGAAAATGAACACAAAAATTGAACATTTTCTAGATCCCCTGAATTGGCTAAAACCGATTTGGAACGAATCGTATTGATAACCAGGATGTCCCCTGAGAAGTTTGGTGTGCCTAGCATGTTCAGAAAGTCTCTGGGGCTATGTTACCATTTTGGATACAGAGTAATTGAGATGGTGGAAACAATTGAGACAAAAGTGTTGACAAGCTTTTACAGCCGTATTAATGCTTTTACTGACTTGGAATCTATCTGGTATGAAAGAGGGACACATGTCCTAACATTTCCCACAGCCGCTTTAGAAAGTGTGCAAAATACTCCCCTGGTTACAAGGAATGAACGAAATGCACAACTAAATGAACATTATCCTATAATCCCCAGAATTGGGCTACAACCAGATGTAATCGATCGTGTATTGATACCAGGAGTGTCCCAGAAAAGTTTGGATGAGCCTACATGTTCAGAAAGGCTCTGGGGCAATGTTTCCATTTTGGTTTCAGAGTATTGATAAAGGTGAAACAATTGAGACAAATTGGAAACATGCTTTTGCAGCCGTAATTATGCTTTGTACTGAACTGAATCTATCAGGTATTGTAGAGGGACCAAAACATGTACTAAACATTTTCCCAGCCACTTAAGAAGTCCAAAATACTCCCCTGGATCATGGACTGAAACGAAATGAACACAAAATGAACATTTTCCTAGAATCCCCTGAATTGGCAAAACCGATTGGAATCGATCGGTATTGATACCAGGATGTCCCTGAGAAGTTTGTGTGAGCCTAGCATGTTCAGAACGGGCTCGTGGGGCTATGTATCCATTTGGTTCAGAGTAGTTTGAGAAGGGGAACATTTTGAGACAAATTTGAAACATGCTTTCAGCCCGTAATTTTATCATGTACTGACTTGGAATCTATCTGGTATGGTTAGAGGGACAACCTGTACTAACATTCCAGCCACTTAGAAGTGCAAAATACTCCCCTGGTTCATGGAATGAACGAAATGCACACAAAATGAACATTTTCCTAGAATCCCCTGAAATTGGGCGAAAACCGATTGGAAATCGTCGGTATTCGATACCAAGGTAGTGTCCTAAGAAGTTGGTGGTGCTAGCAAGTTCAGAAAGGGCTATGGGGCTTTTGCAGCCGTATTTAAGCTTGTACTTAGTGAACTTACTTGGAACCTATCTGATATAGTAGAGGGACACGTGTACTAACATTTCCAGCCACTTAGAATCATCACAGACACCAGTTGTGTTGTTGTTACAGGAACATGATCCTTGCGAATTCATGTGAACTGCATAGGTGCCATTTTAGGCGTGTTGTGAATCTAACCCTCTGTAAATGTGAACAGCATAGATGAAATATGCCCTTCTGCAAGTAATGTGAACTGCGTATCTCCGCCACCGGACGAAGGGGTATATGCGCATTCTGTCCTGGCAGTACAGAAAGAAGTACAGAACAAGCGCCATCATTAATACCACATGCCATAAAAACATCGGCCCTCATTAATAACTCATACCATAAGAACACGAACATAGGCCCTCTCCCTACTGAAGATCTCTTCGAGTATTTCCAGCAGTACAGGTAACCCTATTAGATGAACAAATTGAACAAGGGCCCTCATATATACAAACATACCAAAAAGTACGAACATCGGCCCGCCCTCAGTTAATACCACATGCCCAAAAACAACGAACATCGGCCTCGATAATACCACTGTTATTAGAACACAGAACACGGGCTCTCATTAATACCACCATGCCATAAGACCACGAATAACGGCCAATCAAAACCACACGTTCGATTAATACCACATGCCATAAGAACACGAATAACGACCCTAATTAATATCACACGATCTGCTCATGACGTGAACTATACAATTACAGGATCCGTAATCAGAGAATGATCACTGTCATGATGCTTACTATGACAGCATCAGCTTGTTTATATATCTTTCACCGGCTAGGGGTTATAAAACATAAAGGATAACACACGAGGATCAATCATCTTACCACCATCTCAACACACTGAAACAAAATGGAGACAAGTGCCCCATAGCTCCTTCTGAACAGCTAGGCACACCACCTCTCAGGGGAAAATACCCCCTCCTGGTATCAATACGATCGATTCCAACGGTTTTAGCCCAATTCAGGGGATTCTAGTGAAAATGTTCATTTTGTGTTCATTTCGTTCATTTCATGTCCATGAACTCAGGGGAGTAATTGGACTTCTAAGTTGGCTGGAAATTTAGTACAATGTCCCTTTACCATACCAGATAGATTCCAAGTCTGAACAAGCATAAATACGGCTGCCAGCCTGTTTTCAAATTTGTCTAAATGTTTCCACCATCTCAACTAACCTTAGTACAGAATAAATTGTCACTCCACGATTTTAGTACGGATATTTTTTATTACGGCATTAATATAAACGATTGCAACAATCTCCAAAGAACAGAAAAAATCACGTTAGTGACTATAAAATAGAAATATAAAATTAATCAATCAGTGTCAGACGAGAAAACGGATCCACTAAGCCAATGGGGGATTAGAGGGGTTCCAATTCTAATCAGAAACACTGGACACCTTCATAGACGATAAGATTAATTTAGTTCAGGAGACGTAATCATCCAGTATGACCCTTGCGCAGTAAACTGTTATGGGAAAGTTCAAAACAAATCTGGGGCTGTATGGAAGTGGGCCATGTGCCAAATGAAAACTCAAGATTTTGTCTCTATTCTCTTGCAAGAGGCTGTTCGTTCAGTTGTGGCAATCAAGGACACAAGCTAAGTCCCCATCTGACTCAAGGAGGTTTTTGGAGGTCAGATTCTTGTTACCGCCTCCTGGACAAATGAAGAAATACCTTTCAATCCTGAAACGCAGCATCGAGAAACGATAACGAGCACTCGAATAACGAGAGGACGTTCATCCTCACATTCTAAATAATAGTCAACATTCCTGAAAAGGATCAGACCAGAGAGTGATGATGAAGCGAAGGCGAAATAAACAAGGTCGATTTATCGGTGTCCAGTAACTAATTTCCAATTTAATACTCTATCATCAATGATGTATTTTAACTATAAATATAGAGTTTTTCTCTTTGAGAATGAAAAATATATACGACACACAAGTTATAACCATAAATTTTTATTACGACATAAATTATAAACGAAAACTCGAAATTCGATAAATAATTCGTGATGTATAAATATTGTGAACTAAGGTACTCTGAAACAAAATGGAAACATTGCCCAGAGCCCCCATTCAGAACATACAAGGGCACAACACCAAACTTCTCAGGGAGCACTCCTGTATCAATACCGATCGATTCCAATCGTTTTTTAGTCCCAATTCAGGGGATTCTAGAAAAATGTCATTTTGTGATTCATTTCGTTAATACATGAACCAGGGGAGAAATTTGGCACTTCTAAATGGCTGAATTGTTAGTACATGTGTCCCTCTACCATAACCAGATAGATTCCAGACAGTCCAAGCAAAAATACGGCTGCAAAGCAAGTTTCAAATTATTCTCAAATGTTTTCCACCATCTCAACTACTCTGAAACCAAAATGGAAAACATTGCCCAGGCACACCAAACTTCTCAGGACACTCCAGGTATCAATACCGATCGATTCCAATCGGTTTTTAGCCCAAGTCAGGGGATCTAGGAAAATGTTCATATATGTGTTCATTCGTCATAACCATTAACCAGGGGAGAATTTGCACTTCTAAATGGCTGGAATTGTAAGTACAAATGTGTCCCTCTACCATACCGATAGATATCAATTCATAACAAGCCTAAATACGGCTGCAAAAGCATGTTTTCAAATTTTTCTCAAATGTTTCCACCATCTCACTACTCCAGAAACCAAAATGGAAATAATGCCCCAGAGCCTTTCTGACCATGCTGGCACCCAACTTCTCAGGACACTTCCAGGTATCAATACCGTTCGATTCCAATCGGTTTTAGTTTAATTCATGGCGAGTGAAAATAAAATGATATCATTTATGTTCATTTGATTCATTCCATGAATCAGGGAATATTCCCAGGAGACTGAAAATGTTTAGTACAACAAAGCCGCCTCTATCATACAGGAGCCAATCCCACTCAGTTCACGGACATAATACAGCCGATAAACAATGTATTGAAGTTGGTCTCAAATGTTCCAAATCTCGGAATCATCTTCTGTATTATTAAATCCAAAAGTACTAAACAAGGATATTTAAAAAAACAACGCCCAATCCTATCCTTCCCCTAAAACTAAAACTAAAAACTAAAAACTTCATTTGCAATTTCCGCCAATATCTCTTGTCATAACACAAATTTACGAGATAAGGCCAGTCAAAGATATATTCAAATAAAGATTTCTTTTACATAATCATGCACAATCAGCGAGAATAGATTGCTTTGGGGTCTTCTTGTTTCACTATAGCTGTCTTGTTTCACTATAGCTGTCTTCGACGCTGTAGCTGTCTTCGACGCTACAGGGGGATGCGGGCGCACTTCGAGCGGCGGGTCATACAACGTATGAGCAAGGGTCTTCACTTCAACCTTGTAAGTCCAGTAGTATTGATGGCAAAAATTGAGGGACGAAAACCGCTGGTCCGTCAATAGACCCCGCAAAACATGTCACTAACATTCTCGCACGACAACGGCCACTTTTTCCTGACAATGGTTCAGCATTGCAGCGTTATACAAGTTTTTTGTTGGAGATGACTCCTGGGTATAACGGTACTTTATAATTATATTCAAAATAGTGCGAAGATGTCTGCGGTGAACAACATCTAAGTTTTTCAAGGAATATTTTGGGGACGGCCCAACAGGATTAGTTGTACCATAATGAACCGATACCGACTAAAGCATTATAAGTATTAACTTAAGTTTAGGGGCAGTTTTATCACCCAGGCCTTCTTGTAAGTTAAAGGCAGCATATCCCAGTTTAATGCGACGCTGATATCAGCTTGCTACCATAAGACGGACCCTAAGAGTGATACTTTTCCCTCATGCTTCATTCCCCGACACCTATTTTCTTGTAATCACGTGGTGACCCCCACGGTCGTTCACTATAGTGAAAAGCGTCTATCGAAGCTACCGGGGAGCCGCGCACTTCGTGCGCGGCGGTCATAATACAACGTATGACAATAAATTTTCATCACTGTCGACTTCACTCCGTACTAGCTAAATAAAATGAGTGAATCCGTTTGTCTTCATCGACAAAGAGGTTCATTTTTCGAGTAATAGCTGTTGCCTGGGCAAAATAGCTCTCAAGTGTCTTCCTCTTCAAATCATTGAGTCAACATCATCAGCATATTCATGACAAGTGAAGGCTCCCAAGCAATAGTAATCGGGGATCGTCCTAACTAAACTGATTGTTATAGTCCATCTAAGTTTCATTCAAAGCACCAGCCAAGACAAGGGTGAACAGACAGCCGGATAGACAGTACCTGGAGAGCTGCCAAGAGACTTAAAAAAACATCAGCTGAAAGAACTCATTTACCTTCACCCGTAGCTTTGTGTGACAACACACAACCGGACTATCCTCAGATCATCCTCAGTACGCCACACAGTATTTAGAGGTTCAAGAATCGTAGTGCGGTTGATCGTGTCAAACGCACTAGACAGATCAAAAGCCCATGTCGATGACCCCCATATCTTCCTTTGACAACTGACAGTAGAACACGCTGACACCAAACAATATCACACAAAACGAGCGGCGTTTAATGCACACTTCCATGGACCAGTAAAGGGTTCAATTTTGTCTCAATCCTTTTAAGAGTAGCCATAGACAGAATTTTTCTGGCCTTCATTGGACAATTTGATGACGTACATTCTTCAGAGTAAAAAACCACCCGATAATGATTTATGTGACTGGTGCATGGTACTAGCAGTGTTGTTTGATCCATAGTACGTAATACAAAGGGTTTAAGCTGGTATATCATTATTTGTTCAATTTCACACATGTTCAGATATCATCAAGATTATGTGACAAAGTAAACTTGTCTGTGCCTTCTGTGTTTTAATTCCTTGCGACTATATGATATAATAACAATTCCTAGCACTTCCAGGCCATTAAATAAACCTACACTACTCAGCATTGCTTATCAGGGTTCCCTAAACATTCTTCACATATTTTCTTAAATGTGTGACAAAGTAAACCTGAGTGCACCATCTAACGAAAAAAGTCGTCAAATATGTAGGTAATGGTCATATGTACCCATCCAATCAACTGGACACTCAAAATTTTGGTCAAAAACGGCAGCAAGGGGTCCATATTTACTCTGTCACATGTTTATAGTGTGACAATGTAACCATTTCCGTGCCGGCCGTATTTAAGCGATATCTTATCACCTGATTAAGATATCGTTATGTGACAAAGTTAGCCTAGAGGATGAGACGATTATCCTAACCATCAAGGGTTTGTGCAATTTCATAGTGTGACAAAGTCAACTACACTGTGCCTTTTAATAGGGTCACTTATATTTACCAATATCCTCAAACTCAAATGAACGTGTCCATATAAGACTTATAATTTAATTTCGGCGGAAAAGGTATGAAGTTTTAAAAGTCGATTTTGAGGGCGAAGATCGCGTTTTTACCTACCCATCCAGGAGGCCCCTTTCTTGTTGGCGAAATTCTCTACTTTCTTTTGATATTTTAAAATTGAAATTTGACTTGATTGGTGGAGAGTTATGGCTTGTCAAAGTGAACGTTTTAAAATGAAAGCACAAATTCTTTTATAGTAGAGGCTCTTACGGGCATTGTCTGCTCGATACGCTAGGGACCCCAGATACACCTTACTAGACGTATTTTTGACCGTAGAATCGATTGAAAGTGGTTTTAAAATGATTGGACTGATTGTTCTGGGGTAAAATTGCAAAAAACCGATTTTTGGGCCAAAAATAGGCCAAAAAACCATGTTTTTTGATATTTTGAGCAAGTTAATTTTGTTGGTATGTCGGCAAAACTTGCATGAAGATAGCTAAAAGACAGCCGCACAAGATTGTATAAAAATAAAACAAATCCCTCTATTTGTTCTGAGGTAAAAATCCAAAAAAGTGGTAAAAATTTTGACTTTTTTGCGCGCAATTTATTTTTGGTACTTATATGCTATATTTTGAAAATTTTTAAACTTATATCTTGTAATAACAATTAATTAAAGTATATTTAATATAATTTTGACCAAAAATTCATGTTTAATGGAACCAAAATTTTAGGTGCGCCGCGCATATTTTCGAATATTTACATCGTGGTATGAAAATCGAGCGCTAAAGCAAATACTGTCATATTGTCACAAGAATACCTAGGTTGTTTTTCAGTATTATTGTCGCATTTCGAAACTCCTTTTCGCCCTATTTGGTTATCTTTTTGATGTGTAATTTGATTACTAACTATGTTTTCATGTATTCTCTTTGATGTGGAGTACCCATTCATACTATTTCCTATCGTTTTTATCATATGCTTTTTCCTCTAGAGTCGGCTCTATTTGTGACATACCTCTTATCTTCTACATAGTTTATCGTGGTTTGTTGATACTGAATTGGTTTAATTGATACTATACGATTACTTTGTTAGAAATGTATAGTAAGATGTGACGGAATAAGAGAAACTAAAATATTTAAATGGGTTGTGGCCATTTCAAAATATTCGATGAGGTTATATTTTTTAAATTGAAGGTCTTTCACCAAATATGACTTGAATAGTTTTTCGACAAAGTTTTTAGAAGAGCTTTAATGATTTCAAAGAATTAGCAAATTGATTGTACATCTTAGAAGCTACTACAGAGAGGCTACCTACACCAAACATAAATCCGAACATATCTTGCAGATAAGTTGGAGCCAATCCTAGTATGGATTTGTGAGATTTTGTAGTGAGATTTTGAATTCAATCCTCTTCTCTATATCCATTATCCAACCAGTAAAGATTGATCAGTTCATCCTCAAGATGGTAATGTTTATATTGCCTATCAACAGCTTTGGCTACGGCATTTTGTAGTAACTGGACCTGATAGGATACAAGGATACAAGGATACAAGGATACATTTATTGAGTTCCAAAAGTGGTAATCCTGAAATAAACATTGACATCATTGGCAAGTAATGGCCTCAAAAATTATGGTCCCTTCAAGATCGAAATCAATAATAATGTTTAAATTTAGATAAGTAGGAATAATCATTTTAGCCAGTCTCGCCTCTAGTTATACTCTCTACAAGCTGACTATCTTATTGTTCCTAATACTATGAAACTTGTCAGGCTCTGTAGTTCGTTTCAGTCTCAGTTCTTCTACAAGCTTTTTATAAGCTTTTCGTTCTGTGGCAGTCCTATCAGGGCAGATGTAAACTGAGCTGTTCCCCTCCTTTGAGCGTAGTGTACTGGTGTTTCTGATCACTGGTGTTGCATGGTCAGAACTGCTCAATGCGAACTTTACTGGTCTGGATACATTTTCTTTCGGAGCTCCAATACAGCAGCAGTCCCTGACTAAAGGCTTCTCACTAATTTCATTCAGAACCTCCTCAACATTACTCAGCAGTTGCTCGTTCTCTGATTCTGATAGACCATAAATGATTACGTTCTTGCTTCACTCAATCTGGTTTTCTAATTTTTTAACTGCAGCGTGGATCTTCTTCGGGGCGAAAGCAGCATTGATGCTTTTTCTAACGACTGAAGAGTAGCTTTTCATCTCCGTTTGCACGGTATTCTGCATTGATTTGAGCTGTTTGTTGCTTTTTTAAATAGCCTTATTCTGAAGATCGATGATAATACTCTGATCTGAAATCTTCTCACTTTTCAACTTGTCAATTTCTTCTGCAAGAGGTATCGCCTTCCTTAGCCAGGTGATACTGAACTGGTCCAATATACAACAAACAGTTTCCAAGCATTCGCATGGTTTCTCTTTCGTTACTGATCTCTTGTTCATCAAATTGCAAGATTGAATTTCCTCGTACATTTTCTTGTTGATTTCACTACAAATCTCATCTAAAACACTCCCTGGCTTTTAATAGTAGGCACAAACATTACTAATTGAGTTTGTAGCGTATATTAAGACGCAATGAAACTACCGGACCACGATGTATGGGGACTTGCCACCCCATGGCAACATTAAAATATATCGACTCTGTTACATCGTTTCCTGTTAATATAAAACTCCGTTACAAAATGAACTGGGATCTGGCAATACTACACCTTAGTTCGATAAAATATGATAAAGTAATGTATAACTAGACTTAAGTAAAAGTCTGAAAGAATATAGAAAACAAAATATATACTGCTAGAAAGCTAAATAATAAACTGCCAAAGAATCGTTAACGTGATATAAAACTGTTCCAAAACGATCAAAGGGGGAAGTGAATAGATCACGGACGAGGTAACATGCATAAGGAATTACAAGGTTTGGCCTCACACACAATATAATTACATGAAGTCATTTACTGTGAAATTGTGCCAGTGTTTAAAGATGCACGCTGGTTGACTGTTAATAAATAATTTAAGATGTCTATGTAAGATTTTCCGTTCAAAATTCTGGGTGATCAGTTTATCGATTATGACGCTTTGCCCTTGTCAGAGGGTCTATCATTATGAGTTTAGATTGAAATTGGCTAATCTCCTCTGAATTGAATACAAATAACACACGTTATTGCCGACGTTTCGCCCCCATGGCTTCTTCAAGGCGGAACAAAAACTTTGTTACATAGTGACCTGGTAAATATCCAAATTAATACATAAAACTCTGAGAAACATTAAAAATAAATGGGAAGATTCTAAGCGGTAGAAAATTTTAAAGCAAAAGATAGATGTTAGGCCAAAGAATCTAGAACTGTCCAATATTTGAGAGCTAGACCAACGTACACAGAACAGCAACGAAAATAGCTTCCTACTCCCTAACATTTTCGGGGAAACTGAAAGGGTGCCACGTACATATATTTTGATGACATTTACATAATAGCCCATGTGGTCTTTTGCCACGAGTCTGCTTCAGGTGAGAGCTGAGTGTTTATTTTAGGAAGTAACTGCTTGATATACAGTGATTGCCAGATCATTCGGTCTGCATTACTAATGTTTTATGAGCGATTTCCACACCATCTCATTGAGCAATACTATATTAGACCGAAAGACTTTAATTTGAGTTTTAGAATTATTTATATTAGTTTTAGAATCATGTACATTAGCTGCAGATAGTATTTAAACGGGTGGGCAACAATTGACCCCCCGTAAATTGACCCCCCGACAATTTTCCCCCGACAATTGACCCCCCAACAATTATCCCCCCGACAATTGACCCCCGACAATTAGCCCCCCGACAATATAATTTAATACAATTAACCCTAACCCTAACCCTTATCCTAACCCTAACCCTAACCCTAACCCTAACCCTAACCCTAACCCTAACCCTAACCCTTTACTGACCCTGACCCTGACCCTGACCCTGACCCTGACCCTGACCCTGACCCTGACCCTGACCATGACCCTGACCCTGACCCTGACCCTGACCCTGACCCTGACCCTGACCCTGACCCTGACCCTGGGCCTGACCCTGACCCTGACCCTGACCCTGACCCTGACCCTGACCCTGACCCTGAACCTGACCCTGACCCTGACCCTGACCCTGACCCTGACCCTGACCCTGACCCTGACCCTGAGGCCTGACCCTGAGGCCTGACCCTGAGGCCTGACCCTGAGGCCTGACCCTGACCCTGACCCTGACCCTGACCCTGACCCTGACCCTGACCCTGACCCTGACCCTGACCCTGACCCTGACCCTGACCCTGACCCTGACCCTGACCCTGACCCTGACCATGACCCGATCAATTGATCCCTGTGTAATTACATGGGGGGTCAATTGTCAGGGGGTCACTTGTCGGGGGGTCAATTTTCGGGCGGTCAATTGTTGGGGGGTCAATTGTCGGGCGGTCAATTGTCGTACTAAGCCCTAGATTTCGTGACAATTGACCCCAGTGTAATTACATAGGGGGTCAATTGTCGGGGGTCAATTGTCGTACTAAACCCTAGATTTCGAGACAATTGACCCCAGTTTAACTACCTAGGGGGTCAATTGTCGGGAAGTCAATTGTCAGGGGGTCAATTGTCGCGGTACCTATTTAAACATCCAGTTCTTTGTCCTCAAGAAACAATTTCTCGGTCGGTTGACGAAGGTTTTGACTTAATCTGAAGAACAGAAATATGTTCATATTTTCATCAGCTGCTATGAAGATATCATGAACACTATCTTAATAACAAGTGAAATATGATCTCTTTTGTAAGCATATTGTCCAGGACAATTGAGGTCATCATTACATGCTCATTGCTCCTGTAGCCTTCTCTTTTAATTAGTTTTCCCAAGGTTTGACACTGGTCTGTAGTTTTTCAAGACATCTGGAAAATGATCTTCATCGATTGGGGATAACTGGTGTGATGTAAAAAAATAATTGTGGCTTATGATACCAGGGAAATGTAGGTGTCAGCTAAACCCTCGATTTTATGTTTAAATACATTGTATTTATCATAAATATCATATCATATATATATACAGTTACACTGTGTAGTGTTATCCTTTATTAAATAATTGTGGACACTGGCTGATAATCAGTGAAGGCAGAATCGTGGATTATACCTGATAACTACTGGTGGTGTTATGGCTATTAGAGGGTTGTTAGAGGACTGGGCTATTACCGTAACAGCTGGCTACTAGCCTGGTGTTAGAGGGTTGTTAAGATTTTTGGGAGCACAGATACTTAATAGTAATATATCTTGTTTGGATGTTTGAACTTTTCGATTTGTATCTCGAAAGTTATGTTTAACTTCCCCACGCAGTGTTTTAAATGTATGATATTGTAAGATTTATAATGTCATTATTTTATAGCTCCTCAAAGGATATTGTTCTTATCCACGTAGGAATCAAGTGCTAATTTTGATTGAGGTGGCAATTTGAAGTTGCAGCCCAAGATTTTATTGATTTTAATGTGGTCTATTCTTGATAAAAATATATTGCGCTACTCTTCGTTTAAACTACTTTAGCTTTAAACTGTTTAGGAGATGATTTGAAGCGGTGCTACAATCTACAGTGGTCGGTGGACAAGTGTGATGGACACCAGAGCCAGATGCTTTAGTTCACACTATGACTGTGACTGATGTACCTCTGCAA
This sequence comes from Bolinopsis microptera, assembly GCF_026151205.1. NCBI lineage: Eukaryota > Metazoa > Ctenophora > Tentaculata > Lobata > Bolinopsidae > Bolinopsis > Bolinopsis microptera. The sequence goes on from NC_087081.1 coordinate 821,225, forward strand.
CAAACTGACTGTCTTACTTGTAACCTGGTTAGTTAATATTAGTTATTCTTAATTGTGTACCTTCAAGCTTTCCTCCACAATTACAACCAACTTAGAAGCAATGATTTATTGTCAGTATTTTTTATTATTGAACAGACTGAGCCTTGTGCTCCTATTACCTTAGGGCCAATAAATTTGGTTGACAATAAATTTGGTTACCATAATTTTGAAAATTTTTAGTCTACAACAATTTTAGTCACATTTTTCGACTTTTTGAAACCATTTTCCATTCCATTTATTTGATTTTTCCATTATTCACAATTAAGAATGATTTCACAAACGTCGTAAGCATTACTTTAAAGTACAGGGGATCTTCGATATTATGCAGGTTTGGTGGGATTAAATTCTAAAATCAAGGTCTTATAACTCGATAACACGTTGCCATGGCCCCATAGCAACCACAATCAGTGCCCTAGCAACCGAGGCAAATTTGGGTGATTTACCTAATTAATCCTTGGTACTGTTTCACAATTTTAATCATCGTCAATTCACTAGCTCACTGTTTATGCAGGTCTTTCCAAAGTAAATTCCAAGGAAAAAGTTATGGTTTGGTGTGCCATCAGCCATATAGGACCATGGAATAAATTGCCCATATTTCTTCGAGAAAAATATAACTCAAAATTAGCCATTAAACCTTAGAACTACCAATAACTTTTCACAAAATCAAGTTTAGACAAGTCATTTGTCTAAACTGCAGTTTACTTTTGTAGTAGCTGATCCTAGTCGGCAATCCTAGTGGATAAAGAGTTATTCAAAAGTATATCCTTGCAATATTTTTGAACACCCTGTAGTCTGTACGCTCCGAAATCTGATTTAATACTTCAACTCTGATATCATCCAGTGCAATGCGATATGCTAATATTTGATTGTAGGAGACTCTCACTTCGTCCCCAAAAATGAAATATGATGGACCCACTCACAAGAGCGAAAAAAGATACACATTACTGTAATGTTTATAAAACACTTTTATGTGCTCGTGCAATGTGTTTATTTTCAAAAACTGTAACATCGCTCAATCAAAGCCTTATCAGCACAACACGCACAATCACATAATATATCATCAACTTGATCTCAGCGCATCATAATAACAACCACTCGCAAGGACTGTTACCGCTCACTTCAGACACACACACCCACTACACAGTACCACACACAGCCTGCACAGAGCTCAGCAATCAATTCTAAACGGCTAGCTGATTTTGATAAAATAACATCGTGATCCGGCGTGATCAATTATTTTAATTGAAGTACAACGGCTGCACCCCTGACTTTTTAACTAAAGATAAGAGACGTATATATTAGGACATTTGTAATCTGATAAAATTTAAAGTTTTGGTGTGTGAATTAAAGCTTGGTGTGAGAATTAGTGTGGAAATAAAAGAGATATTTATTTTATTACCTATATCATATATCTTAATTAAGTGACAGTATTATTATTTTAACTACAGATTATATCATTTCAGTTAGTATCGACATGAATGTTACGATTGCAGTTTTATTTATTTTTATATTATATTGTATTCAATAAACCGGTTTCAAAGCCCTTTAGTGTGGCCCTCGGGTCTTTAAAACATAATAGGTGAGGTCATGTGGTACCGACATGCTTCAGAGGACAGAAAGAGACTCAGAATTTTAACCACAAGTCTAGATTCTTTTCATAAATATAGACTTGTGGTTACAATTCTGAGTGTTTCATACTATTATATCACAGAATTTTCCTGCTGTTGAAATATTGACAGAAAGGAAAGGTGTTTAGAAGTCGAATTGCTACAACTTCAGAATTCAGATTGCATAACAATTGTATAACTTCAGATTGGAGGACGGTCTAGGGAAGGATATAGGAATTAAGCTTACTTCACAGCTATACTCTGCAAAAGTACCTTCAGCGAATAAGACGTCAACATCCATCTTGTTTATATCAATGATTGTGGACATTACTTTTGTATTCTTTGTAATTTAATTCTCTGACGTTGTATTCTCTTAATACATTGCGTTTGCTAAAATTCTTGTGTGTAAGCTTTAGAACTCTAGATGTCAAACACAGATTTACGGCCAAGTGTCAACCCGGGGTTTGAAGCACGTTATACTAGTTTCAACTTTTATCAGACTGATCCATCGATTTCAGCTATGACATTTTTAGTTCTGATTAAACAAATGGTTTTTATTACATTGTTAATTACATTAAAATACAGTTTGATGTTTAAAACGGGGCATATGAAAGTTTTTTATCTTGTAAAACCTCGCCTAATCGACGAAGTTACAGTCAGATCGAAAATTAGAAATAGCTTATTTTTAAAAGCAGCTGAAAGTGCTATTTTCAGAACCTGGTGGATATTAGTCTAAAGATTCGTTGGAATTTATTACACTGACCATGACATAAGATCCAAATTCCAAACTGGGTGTTAGGGAAATGCGGCGGACTAAATGTTATTTTACATCTTCCCCGTCACTGATCACTGTCACATTTAAAGCTGCAAATGGTGTATTTGTTATGCCAACTAACACCAGAACAAACAGAGAACTTGTTAAAGTTCAAATTTAGCCCCGTAAAACTCAATGTATGTTATGTAACGGCTAATGTAATGTTCTTACAGGATCGTTGACATATTACGTAATCACGTCCTGAACAACGTTTAATTTGACCCCCCCCCCCCCCCCCTCTCGGTGATTCCGTATTATGTGAACGACCCCTAATATGCTTACATCGAGGTAGTGCTTACTGATTTATAGCAACATTTATCATAGCAGCTTGTTTTTAAATCACTGTTTCTTATGATACAAGTTCCGTTACCATTCGTATCACACATAGTAATAAATTACGTATAGTAGTATTACTCGTCGGGAAAAACCCTGGTTCTTTTTGTAGTAATTGTGCGGAACGCGCTTGCGCCGAATCAAAAATATGTGTGAAAGTTTTTCTTGCGCGCATTTACTGTGACATAATGTGTCACGTGATAATCTGAAACTTTGAATAGTCATAACACCAAGAGATAGGCAACAGAGGTAAATCTGGCTACGTAATATCGTCAAGTAGGTATCTAGGAGTTTTGTGAATATTTTGAAATCAAATTCGAGCGGGTATTTTGTGATTTAGCGAGGTGCGCGGAAAAAAGCAAATAACCGTCAGCACATGGCTATACAGCCTCCATAGTGGCATCTGAGATCGGCTATCGATGCGGCACTACTTACTAGTCCATAAAACAATCATCCCAGGAGCCTAGGGGCTCCAGCAGAAGAGTGCCTTATTTGCCCGTAAGAGCCTCTACTATTAAACGCGCGTAGGTTCGGCCCAGGAAACCCTACCGGCTGGGGTATATCTCCAAAAGTAAAATAGATAGAACCTTCCGGTTTTCAACAAAATTTCCGTCTCGTAAATTTAAAGTTAGCTCCCCAGGAGCCAAATTTGAGACAACGTAGATTCTGAATTAAACCGAAAAGTTTGATTTTGGGCTAAATAAAAGATCACAGCTTTTAAACTTTGCAAAGAAATGTCGTTGTCATGACTACTAGGCTCAATGCAGCGTGCGAAAGGTAAACTTGACGTGACGCGCGACGCCAAACGTGCTGTTGAGAATCTATAACCTCTAGCAAGCCCAGCAGCCGGTAAGGTTTTCTGGGCAGAGTCCGATCTAGCTGCAAACGTCAGACACCACAGTTCAGCCGCCAAGTACCGTTTAAGTGAACACCGAAACACGAGGTTTAGGTGTCATTTTGTAAATCACTTTATGGATGGATAATTCAGTAATTGTTGAAGAAAATTACAGTCACTGCCACCTATAGCGTTATGTCATGGGTCTGATTAAAGGCCAAGAATAAACGTACGTGCGCGCTTAAGAAACCCGCGCAAATGTTGAGGTAGGGAGTAGCTGCGGCGCGCTTTTAACATATATTACGTATAGCGCCGTACGGAAACGGCAATATTTAAGTAATTACCCAGTAGATGTTTTCTTCTCAAAACTGTAAAAATGTCGCTTTTCAAAACTATGATTATGCGGACAAATTTGATTCTAAATATTACAAAAAAGTAGGTGCGTGCGCGAGTTTACATAGATAATCAATACTGTCTGGAGTAGTGAAGTCAATCAAGATGTCGATTATTATTATGGACCGGGGCGAGTTATTTTATTATTATTTTTATTATCTTGACAGTTGCTGTTGCAATGTAACTTGAGATTTGAATTTATATTCCTTTATTCCTTGTATTCCTTGTATATATTTTAGCAGACACAAAAAAAGTTCGACTCAAACCGACATTTTTACAATTCTGAGAAATAAACCTCGCGCGACATAAAGCGACATTTTTACAATTTCGTTTACAATTTTGCTAGAACACCTCCTCTAATTACCTTACAAGACATTTTTGTGGCGGACCAATTTGCGACGACCGAAATTTTGGCGGTCCGAAAATATGGCGAAATTGAAAAAAACCGTCACATTTCGGACGTCACAGAAAATAAGGGTATTTTTCATCATTTTGTTTTCTGGCACAAAGGAAATTCAAAAATTTCTAAAAATCGGTAAAATCATGTTGAAACAAAATGAAACTTATAAATCGATTTCTTGATCTTCCTCTAAGGGGTCCGGATCGACTCTTTCAGTTTCACTTATTGAGTTTGGTATTAAATTGTTTATCTTGACTTATCTCTTATAAAGTTATAAGACGTTTCTGTTAGCACATAAATATAATTTATAGTAAATTTAAAACGTATTACTTGACATTAAATTCATCATGGAATATTGTGTTTATTTGTCCCACCATCATATCACTAACTTTTCAAGAACAAAATGAATCGATGAAGCCACAATTATTGGAATAAGCTAAAAATAATGCGACGGATTCTATTACGACGACCGAAATTTTGGCGGTCCGAAAATATGGCGAAATTTCGGGAAAACCGTCGCATTTCGTACGTTATAAAAATGTCTTGTAAGGTAAGTATTTGTTTACATAAATTCCACGTTTTTATCAATAATCTAGCATGGTCCAAAACTGTTAAAGTTGTCATTATGCCATTCATTATCGAACCTGCTTTGGGCATCTAGAAGAGATCGGTTTAGCCTTGATTTGATTGAGTTACAGGATGTGTTCACAAAGTCAGGTTTATTCTGTGGATTGGAGTCCTTGAATTGATTCCAAAGCCAAGAAGATTTATAAATAAAGTTATGGCTTGGCTTTGGTGGTATTAGACGGTCATCCCTCAGTTCAGACATGTTAAGTAAAGAGTAGAGAGATATGGGTACCCTATATTTCACTATTTTAAAAAGTTCAGTTATAGTACGAAGTTTGTAAAGATTATGAACAGTAAGGAGTTTATGACTGTTAAATAATGGTTTGGTTGATTCCTTGGAATAGAATTCAGCTCCTAGTTTTTGACAACATAAGGGTCTAACAAGTTTATTATGAACTACCGATTTAGAGCGGACACACTTTGCACATGGTTTAATACGTGGATTAACAGAGTTATTAACATTAGACTCATATTTACCCAGTATTTTACATTGAATAGGTCTAGAACGAGCACATGTTTTGAATTTGTTTTGGTATGAGTTTGCATCTCCAAAAATTATTCTAATACATCTCTTCTGTGTTAAGAATACAGGGTTGATAACTTGGTTAGAGACACCACCCCATACTGAGATGGCGAACGTAAGGTGTGATTCAAATAGTGTGTGGTATATCTGCTTGTGCAGTTTTATAGGTAGGCAGTTTTTTATGCGGTAAATACGTCCACAAGCACTTCTTAGTTTCTTATTTAGTGATTCGATGTGAGGTTTCCAGTTCAGTTTATCATCAATCAGCACACCTAGAAACTTAGTTGTTTTAACACGTATTATTATGGAGCCGTCTATGGAGAGATTTAAATCATCGGGTGTACTGCATGTAGACGATTCATTTACACGTTTGTTTGGGGAGAAATACATATAACAGCTCTTCTTAGCGTTAATATGTAGTAGATTACATTTCATGTATCTAGAAATAGACGAAAGAATATCGTTAGCTACATTATAAACGTCTTTTTTCGAGTCTGCAGAAACGAATAGGTTAGTGTCGTCAGCAAATAAGATAAACTTGCCTTTATTAGATACGTTGCATAGGTCATTTATATACAGGAGGAATAGTAAGGGACCAAGAACAGAGCCTTGGGGAACTCCCCACTCAACAGGAAGTTTATCGGAGTTTTCATTTAAGACGTGAACATATTGGCTCCGGTTTGACAGGTAACTTTTTATCAAATTCAGTGCGTTGCCCCTAATTCCGTAATTATTTAATTTGAATAAAAGCTTCTCGTGAGATATCGTGTCGAAAGCCTTACTTAAATCAATGAAAATGCCAAGAACGTGTTTCCTGTCTTTTAAGTGTGATTCGATATGGCTAACAGATAAGTTCAGTGCGTGGCTTGTTGAGTGACCCTTTCTAAATCCAAATTGGTTCTCATAAATGATTCTTTTAGCAATTAGGAAGCTGTACATACGTTTATAAATAAGTTTCTCTAAAATTTTTCCAAATACTGGTAAGGTTGATATTGGCCTATAGTTTTCAAATAGTTCCTGATTATCTTTTTTATAGATGGGACTTATCTTTCCTAATTTAAGTTCATCTGGGAATATCCCCTGTTGCATGCAATGGTTAAAGTGCTTGGCTAAAAAGGGAGATATTATTCTAGCAGACTTTTTTATAACGTGAATTGGAATGTCACTAGATTTACCATTTGTGAACTCATTAATAATATCTATAATTTCATACTGTGTACAATCACTTAGATATATACTTGACTCACAGGTTTTAGGTAAGAAGTTTGAGAATGAGGGAATTGCATCCAGGGTTATATAATCTTCAGAATAATTTTCATTTAGTTTGGATGCAATCGACTGAAAATATTTATTGAATTCATTAGCAATCATCCTACGATTTATTATTTTTTGATCGTTAAGGATAAAACATGGCTTTATTTCACGCCTGGATTTTCCACGAATAGTGTTTATGATTTCCCACGTTTTCTTACTATCACCAGAGCAGTCAGTTAATTTACCTGCATAATGATTCTTCTTGACACGGTCAATAAGTACCTTGAGATGCTTCCTGTAATCCTTATATTCAAGGTATCTTTTTGCTATATTCATACAAGTGAGGCAATTACACTCCTCGCGTTTAATATTATTATTATTAGTTAGCAATAAACATTTTTTCTTCTGAGACTTTTTCCACAAATCATAGAGCGAGTCTTTCGTTCGAATTGAGGTAACAATACCACTAGTAATCCATGGGTTGTTCAAAGCGTTACGTTTAGATAATTTCGGTTTGTCAAGTTTGAATGCCTCGTCTAGGTGCTTCTGAAAAGTAGTGCAGAAACTACTGAAGTTTTCAGGAGGATTGGTATGTAGTTCATTATCAATTGATGTGAGAAAGGCGTCTACATTTGAGGTGCTATAGTCGTAATATTGTGCGTGTTTAAGTTTAGGTTCATCAGCTACAAAATTAAGACAACTATTGATTTGAAAGATGGCATGGTGGTGAGAAACATTGAATTGCAACGTTCCTGTAAACAACGTGCTTTCGATTTCATTAGTGAAAATATTATCAATACAGGATGGTTTACATCCAGGCTTTTCGTGTGTTTGGATAGATATCGTTGGTGAGTACCCTAATCCGAGCATTATGTTTTCTAATTCTTGTGTGCATCTTCTATTGCCGTTATGGAGGTTAATATTAAAATCACCCATTACATGTACATTTAACTTTGGGAGTTTACCCATAATTACTTGTAGCTCAGCGAGAAACTCGTCAATGTCTCCACTAGGGGGTCTATAGATTACTCCTACGTTTATAGTTTTAGATTCTTGATGAATAGTCACAAAGAGGCTTTCTAAATTACTGGTGACGTTTGATACATCTACATTAACGACTGCATTAAAAGCATTGTGAACATAAACTGCAACGCCCGTTCCTTTCGATTTGTTATGCATTGTAGTCTGGTAGAAACTATTGAATCCATTAATAGGGTAAACGGAACTCTCTTCTGGGCTAATATTGGTTTCGGCAAGGCCTATGATAGGGAAATTGTGTTTGAGGCACTCTAATTCAGATATGAGATGGTCGAAGTTGCTTTTATTGCCGTCGATATTCAGGAAGAAAGAGCCACCATTTTTATGAAGATCGGCACTAAGTTCGTTATTAAATTTGTTGGTGGAGTAAGGCTTACAATATTCTAGAACTTGTGACATTTTCAGAATCAAGGGGTCGTTGTTATTGTTATCCGACTTACTAATCATATCTTTAAACGGGTTGTACTGTTTAAGGATTAGCGCTTTGCACTGACTACAAAAGTAATTTGAGTTGATCACGGTTGCTTCAGAGTTTTTCAAACATTTTTCATGTATAATGCAATTACATTTAAAACATTCAACAAATTTGTGACCTAAACATAAGCTCTTAAGGCAGTGACTGCATTTTTCCTTATTTGAGAAAGTTACCATACCTGGTAACTGTACCCGCCTCCTCCTCTGGCAACTGAACTGAAGGGTCTCCCGTCAACTCTGCTAGTCGGTCCTCTTCGTTTATCAACTCCTCGGTGGAGCCTGGAAAATATGGTTTGTTTAATTAGGCCAGCAAGGACCCTAGCACCTAGTTCGTTAAGGTGAAGCGTGTCAGGCCTGTTTTGTCGATCAACTGTCTTGGACAATTGATGGACCAACATGCCATAATGATCAGCAAAGCCATTAAAACCTTGCACACTCTGAACACCAGAACTCATAGATGTAAGACCGTTCGTCAGCAGTTCATTAAACAAGTTAACTTTTCTATTCAAATCAGCAATTTTAGTAGGAAGCAGCGGGCAAACATAAACAAAACATTTAGGGTTCAGCAGCTTAATTTCTTTTATTTTTGATAACAGCGAACTACATACACTTCTGACGTTACTTTGAGGTTGCTTTATATCATTTATCCCGCACATGATAACAACATTGCTGTAGGATTGACAGCTGTAAGGGTCAATGTTGTTGATTAAAGGCGCCCATTCTTTAAGGCCAGGCATGAGTTCACCAAATGTATTACGTTTATTAGTCCCAAACTTGAGCATTCCTGTATTTGAATCTCCTATCAAGATTGTAGAGTTTTTGTTCTTCCAGTTTACTGATCTGAACGTGAGACTATATCTGATGTCCTGGGTGACGTTACCTTCTGGAATTGAATGAGGTATTTTGATAAAAACTGGTGTAAGATGGGATCTGGTATAATTCTTGTAAGCTACTACCAACGTTGGTTTCAGCAAGTCCAAGAACATCAAATGGATGAGATAACCGTTTGAGTTCAACTTGGAATGTATCGAAATTACTGGCATTGCCATCAATGTTGAGGAACAGTGCTGAGAGGAAGGACCCATCACCACTGCTGATTTTTGTAGCTACTTCTGTGAATTCACGTTTGGAATAACGTTTACAGCTCTCGAGGGTATGACAAAATTTTTGGATGAGGGTGTCTTCTGCACCCTCATTGTAGGGCCTGTCCGACTTTTCGAGATCTTTTTGATTGTCAAAGGGGCAGTACCTATCCTCTGTGATAAGTGCACATTCTGGGCACATCCATAGGCCATTCTTGCACTTAAAACTAGCAGATTTAAAACATCTAGTATGGATAACTTTGGTGCAGTTTTCACATTCAAGCATAGGTTGCCCAATATTAATCGACTTACTGCACACCTCCTTATTGATTTTCAAGTTCATTTTGATCAAGTGGGATCATATCCCACTGTCTGACCAGGTTTCCTCTGTCTAGTTCTCTCAAGTTTCTCACGCACATACACCCAATGTTTAACACATCTCACAAACTTAGATAGACCGCGGTTGCCAAGATGTATCTCATCCCCATCTCTGGTCAAGTTCATGGCAAGCAGACCTTTGTTATCAACGAAGTGATAGACACCGATCTGCCACACGCTTTGCTCGAAGCTTGACTCAAGCATATCATAGACAAGTCTGTTGAACATGATGATGTTCATGTTCATGCGGGGAAATCGCGAAGGCAACACAGCGGTAACAAATATCTTAATACGAGGGCATATAGTCTGGATCTGTTGTAGCTTCAAGTGGAGAATATCCACGAGTTGATGAACATCGTTAGGAGATTTCAAGTTCTCAGTCCGGAGATCATTCGTCCCACACACAATAACAGCATTGCTGTATCCTATGCACAGTGACGGGTCAATGTTGCTGATCTTGCTAGCTTTGGCTCGCATACCAGGGAAGGATTGACCCATAGTACCTGTTCCAGACCCAAACTTGATGTTCTTTGTGTTTGAGTCTCCAAGTATCACAGTGCTACGTTTGAACTGCTTGCTTATGGTTCTGAGTGTGATGGAATACCGGCCTGTTTGCACAGGGAGCTGACTGGATGGTGGAACTGAGTCTCCTGATCCTATACTATGCTGGTACCATGCCTGGGAGGACCGTGTCATGATGTATACGGAGTTTGAGGCTGGATTAAGACAACTAGGATGGTCGGAAGTGTCTACTACACTATGAATAGGCCTGAAGCTGACTTTTCTCACGTCACCAATACTGATGGTTGCAATTTGTGAATCCGCTAAGATGTCAGGTTCGTCATCGGAATGAAAGGCTAGGCCATTGCACAAAGTAGCATTGTCTGGTGGAGGATAATAGTTTATTAGTACTGAATTAGGCATATGTGTGAGCTCACACTGGGATGCTACTTTGTCTATGGCTGTTACTAATGGCTGGGGAATTTCAGACGAGCTGGGTGGACTACTATCACCAGAGTACATGTAACTTTCCCCAAGCTTGAGGACCATCCTGCCGTTTTTCTGAACAAATTTCTGTGAGGTCTTGCAGTCAGACAGAAAGCTGGTCACAGATTCGAGGGTCTCTTCATCAAGGAAGTCCATCTTATAGTCCTTAATTGGTGGTTCTATGGTTTTAGGGAGGGGAATGGATACAGGCTTGGGGTCTGGTGTGATGTGGGTCCCAGGCTCTCGTGATCTTTGGAAGTTGGAGATCTCCTCGCTGAGCTTCTTTAGTCTGATCTCAAGGGATGAAATCTCTAGGGTTGGCATGCTCTGGTTCACAGCACCTGAAATGGCGTCTGAGATGACCTGTATATTCTTACTGTAGTCAACGCTATCTAGGAGAGTCTGGTCCATTTTGGCTGCTGTGCTTGTACCAGGTTTTGGAAAGTTAGTAGTGAAGCACCAAGGGCAAAGCCAGCTTTGAAGGATAGTATCAAGTGCTGCTTGTTGTGGTGTTTCCTCTTGGATATCATTAGCTCCCTTGAGGTTGGCACATGAAGCATGCCCATGCCATTGTTTTTTTTTTTTTTTTTTTTTTTTTTTTTTTTTTTTTTAAAAAAGGGGGGACCCCCAACCCATGTAGCTGAGACACCTCACAGCAAGTAGACCAAAGTGGCTCTTGCTTGTGAAAGGTGCGTCAACTACCCGCCGAAGCGGTGGGTTGGGAGTCCCCCCTGGGATCATTTCGTCCGTAAAATTATATACAACATAAAATAGTACAGTAAAATATCAAAATTTACATAAACAAATCTAGGAGACCTCAAAGCTCGTCTTCTGGGGGATGAGGTTGAAGGAGATGTCATGCAGTTCAAGATGCTGGGCCGTTGATCTTCCTCTGATTCCTCTTAGTGCAATGAGTGTACTTCTTAACAGATCAAATCTGAATCGTGTTCTGATATGATTTTTGACTTGGCTCTTGGCTTCTTTTTTATGGTCAGCTATCATCTCAGAGACACGATCTACAAATACAGTGCATAGGGGTCCCATACCTCCAGAGGTTGTGAAGACTAGAGGGACAAAGGATCCTTTCTCTGACTGAAGTACTCTCTCTTCATACAAATCTTTCTTTTCTTTCTCGTGATTTTTATAGATCTTATCTAGCGTCTTAAATGTGTTTGTGTCACAGTTAGGATGTGTGACCCTAATGTCAAAGAATGTTCTTTCAAAGGGTGCATACAATCCGACAGCTGCAACATCAAGACGGGCTTCATCCTGGGTGTTGGTCTTTCTTGAGAAGAAGCTTGGTTGGACTGTCAGGAGTGCTGGTTCTATCCTTACATCTTTACACTTTGCTTCTCGGAGGAAGAAAGCAGCAGTATCTCTAATAGCGTTGTGGCGCATGCTAACGTATCCGCCTAGTTTACAGTCAAGGGCGTGGTAGATACTGTTAACATTTCCACAAGCACATTTAGAGGGCACTCCTTGGATCTTCCAACCATACCTTAAGCGTATGCTGTCTTGGAACTCCTGCCTGTTCAGAACATAGTTGAGGTCTTTCAGTGGTAGTGTCGAAAGCCATGTTGAGGCTCCCTTCTCTCTTGCTTGGTCTAAGTGGTTCTTTAGTTGATGATCTGATTCTTTGTGGAGCACCTTGAACCTTTGAGAGAGAAACTCCTCTTTCTGTTTCCTCAGTTCTTCTTTCTTTTCTTTTATCTTGCCCATGTCCAGCTTGGTGATATCCGGGTCTTGTTGGTTGATCAAACTCACGTGGTCTTTAGTTACCGCTACTGAGTAAGCATATTCACGGGATGTTATTCTGACAGGATTGATGATGCCTAGCCCGCCACAACGAACAGGAAGTTCGAGGATATCTCTCTCGTGCTGGTTGACTGGACGACCGAGGAGGGCTGGAATGAGCACATGCATGATCTTGCTCTCCAGTGGGGCAAAGTACTCTGCAATGTCAGGTATTGTTCTCATGAAGAACCTCCATCGGTGGCATATTCCTTTGGTGAAGGCTGAATAAGCCAGCTGTGGTTCTTCAGAAGCGATATCAGCAAGTTGTTCAATATCTGTTATCCATTTCTCAACTTTTTCTTTGATGTAATCTTCCCTGTATTTCTTTGATCCTACCACTGCACCAAGGTGACGTTCTCCAGATGTCGTGATCTTAACTCCAAGATGCCCAAATAGTGTCTCTGCTACAGCCTGGTCTTTAGGATTCTTGACAATTAGAATGGTCTTTTTAGCGTTGGGATAATACCCATATCCCGGACCAATGTCACAAAGTCTATTCCACCACTGAAGAAGTTGGATGAAGCTTCCACATGCAGAGCTGTCATCGGCATACCACACCATGGTTGCTTCTGCATAAGCTCTGAGATCATCTATTATAGGTCTAGTGGCTATGGAGTAAAATTGCATTGCTGCAACGTCTCCTTGAGTGTTTCCTTCTTCGCCCCAGATGAACTCCCCTGACTTTTACCCCGAAATGTAGAGTTTTGTCCCTGTTTGATAGGTGTTTTTAAGGAATTGGTGAAACACAGGGCAAGTTGTTGCAACAGTATCAAGGGCCTGCTCTCGGTGTAAACTATTGAATGCATTTGATGCATCAACTAGGAGAAGGCCTTGGCTGTTGTCGTTGGCAAAGTTCTCGGCCATTGAGTGAACTGCAGCCTCTATGCCTGACTCAATGCCACTACAGGTTTGAAGAGACCCACTTGCTTCCTTTATGTGTTCTTTGATGGTTTTTGTTACGGTTTTTGTCATGATACGTCGCAAAACTTCACCGATTCCGATGGGTCTGACTCCTGGTCGCTTGTCCAAAGGAATCAATCTACTTGCAAGAAGGTCTCTGAGTATGGATGGATCGATAGTTTCTGTGCATAATCTTTTGGTGACATCGGCTATGGCATGAGCTAGGATATCATTGGATTTTCCATAGCTCTTTGAGCATAATATATGTTTCCAACCATCAGCATCTATGAGGGTAGGGCCTCCTGAACCATGGGTGTTCTTGGCTGCAGCTTTTATAGCTTCACCATCGATTTCTTCAAACAATACAGGTTGGATATCGATTGTTGGCAGTTTTTCTGGCCCCTTACGCTTTGTTGCAGGTGGGTGTTTGTCCCGCAGCTGTCTGATTGTGTCGTCATCTATAGGAAGAATCCCAGTTCTCTTCTCATTGTCTATTAGTCGTGTGGCTTCCTTTACTTTACCCTGAAGCATTCTCCGGCAGAAAGCTTTCTTTTCATTGAACTCTTTAGTGACGTTTATCTTCTGAAGGCGGCTCTGTATCACTTTACATTCGTTTAAGAGTTCCTCTATGTTTCCGGTATCCCATTTCTGAAGCCTTGAGATCAGATATTTGTTGTTCTCACGAGCTTTGGATCTTGCTGATGGTTTCTGGAGGATCAGAGGGATAAATATCTGTACAAGGGAAAGTGAAACCTTCTCCCACACTGAGTCTGGGGTGAACATAGTGAACAGTCTGGTTAGCTCAAAGATGAAGTCTTTGCCAGCCTTTCCACGTGGAAGTCGCATAAAATTCTTATCCCATGTTATTATCTCTGCATACACTGTGTTGATCATTTCAGTAATGGCTTCCTCGCTATTCATTTCTCCCCACGCCAACTTACTTTTATCCATCTTGCCTGTTTTCTTGCATTTCTGGCATGTCCACTCGGTTGACTCTTTACTTATAGTATCATATTGTTTCACTGAAACATTGACACATGAAATGTGGAACCATACCTGGCATTTTCCGCACTCAACCCATCTAGATGTTCTTCTCCCATCTCCTTTCTTGCATATTCCACATAGATCCGATTCTGAAGTGACAGGGTTTTCTTCTACCTTATCTGATTTTAGCCTTTCTGATTTTATATATTCTTCTATTTGAGTTCTTCTATCAAGTTCTTCTTTTCGAGTTCTATCGAGTTCTTCTTTTCGAGTTCTAGGAGGGGGTGTAGGAGGGGGTATAGGAGCAGAGGGCATTCTCAAAGCATGCCATTGTTGGTTGCACCTTGTGCATTTGAATTTCCACTCTTTCCCAAGGGAATTTCTGAGACATGGGCAATTGGTCTTGTTAGCCCGCAGTTTGTCTGATTCTGTTGCAGGGGGTGTTTCTATATCTACTATATCTATGAAGTCTGACTCAGTCTTTATTGGGTTTTCTTCAGGAGGTACAAAGGGCGGGAAGGATTTATAGTAGGGACTCTGAGGACTCTCTCTGATGGAATCATCACCTCTGAGGTTAGGACTGATTTTGTCCACCACAAGATTGCTGGGTCTTTTGAGAGTGGAGGATTCTGATTTTTATGTCAACTGGTAACAATTAAAGCAAATAAATTTTAAGGTTTAAGACTAGACTACGAATATATTTAACACACAAAATCGTAGTTTGTTGAAGATCAAACTTCTCTCAAAGTATATTTGCCTGTATAGCGCTCGATCTTATCCAACTAAACTTTGAGATTGAAACTTTAACGCGCCGCGCACGTACTAAAATAAATATATCCAATCGTGTAATGACCATTGTTAATGGTCTGGCCCGGCGCGCGCTACTTCGTAGCACTTGCCGTCGGGCAAGAAAGCGGCGAGAAAAAAGCGGCGCGCGCTACTTCGAAGAAATTTAGACGAGTAACATCTGAATTCTATGTTAAAGAGTCCACTAAGCCTCTATTCACAAAACATGAATTACTTGTTACAGAGAACCTGTACAGATACCGTTGTTTAATGGAACTCTTTAAGATCATTAAGTCACGAGTACCAATTTCGTTATACTACTTATTCAACATATCAAATAGGAAAGATAATCTGTTCATTACACCCTCTCCAACTAATCAATTTATTTATAAATCTGCATGGCTGTGGAATGAATTCCGTAAAGTTGGCCCGTTAAATTTCACCTTCACATGCAGATCTATCAAGAATTTACTTAAACAGTCACTTCTAAGAGCTCAAAACCGGTATGGAATTGAGTGGTGTGACAAAAATTTCACTGAATTCTGATTAAGAAGTGATATTTATTTGCCTGTTATTCCCACTTAAGCACTTACTGACTGACAAGCTTATCTATGAGTACCATGCTTGAATTTAGGTAAACAACATAGAACTCATTTCCAAATTACGCTGAGCGCAACCGCCGAATGACACAGCAATATGGAAACGCGCGCGCATAGCATTGCGCGCCGATGCTGTGTGCGCGCGTTGTCGGCCAAAACTTTGGAAGTTCCCGCTCTAATATTCAGACGACAGTGATGACTCATTAAGAGCACTAATTTCGACCACTTTCCCGGTCGAACCATACCAAATCAAACTAATTGACCCACGTGTATAGCCAATGTATGTATGTGTGAGAAAGTTTTAATAAAATGAATGTATATTTTTGAATTTTTAAATTTTAATTTGAGAATGAAGTATAAAGAAATTTTTAATTAGCATTGTATAATTTAAAATATTTATAGCTTATTATAACCATTGATAAATTTAAGCCATAATCTTTCGCCTGCTCTCCAATATCCACCTTGAAG
Organism: Bolinopsis microptera; assembly: GCF_026151205.1. Lineage (NCBI taxonomy): Eukaryota > Metazoa > Ctenophora > Tentaculata > Lobata > Bolinopsidae > Bolinopsis > Bolinopsis microptera. The sequence goes on from NC_087081.1 coordinate 837,540, forward strand.
GTGCATTTTTAATCCTTGAACTACACAATATAAAATCAAGCATGTTTTAGTGTAGACTTTTTGTCACAACAAGACTGCAACCTATATAGTAAAAACTTTAAACAGAACCCCTAATGTCTGCTAACAATTTTTCGTATAGTCCTAATGTGAGCCTTGTCTCTAAAAACTTAACTGAACTAGCGTTTTGGTGTGTGCAAAAGCTCCCAGGCACGCGCATTCCTTGCCCCGTTAGTTACCTGTCCTTCCAAAACCAAACAAGCAGTCAAGGACAAAAAGTCATACACCAAATGGGCATTATATTTTATGAATTGTTTTACATCTTTTATTCTGTAAAATGTGCTAAAATTAAATTTCTTGTTTCATTGAAATTTCTTGTTTCATTGAATGTCCTGGCGGTGCTGAGCCGATGTAAAACTCTTTTGTAAACTCTTTTGTCTCTTGTAACTTGTTTATATTTTATATTTTAGTTATACTGTGTACTGTGTACAATAGTTATAGCGTATAGTGTGTAGTGTGTAGTGGTTATTTTGTTGTAACGTGTCACTTTATATTTTGCTACCAACGTCAGCCTTGACTTACCATTTATTATAATTGGGGTGATGGGCTCTCTCTGATGGGACATAGTTCTAGGGGGTACCCGGGGTACGAGTTAACGAATAGTGTTCGTGTCCTTCCACAATCCCCTCTCATTGTGTTTTTGACGGAGGAGGAGCCTAGTTCATCCGTCTGCATCGCTTAATCGAGTTAAAAATTTAGCCAATAACAAACTAAATTACATGTTATACTGATATCAGATGTAGAGTTTATAAGATACAAATTCTAAATTTTTGACGGCTGACGATGGTAAGTCGCTATGTTGGAGCTCAAAATGTCTCGTGCTGTGGGCCGTATAAACGGCGCACACCACCGCCCCGCCTTACTGCTTACATTACTTCATGGTTGCGGGGCGGAGCCGGTGCCGTTTGTTTCGGCCTCGAGTGGCGAGTGCTTGCCCATCGAATACACGATTGAAACACTAATTATTTACTGGCATTCTACAGTTTCCAAAACGAAGTACGAAGGTATATTAACTTTGAGCTTTGTTTTGGCGACTGCTTCATCGATGGGCGAGTAGGTATTTGTTGTTTAGCAGTGTTGAATATTGGAGCAATTATATAATGTATATCTCCATCATAAAATAGGCTAGTGTAAACATATATAATCAATAATACAAACAAATAGTATTATATTATTGGTAACTCGCTAGATTATAAATGTTATTTAAACACTTATGTTTACGTCAATTATTACCAAAATTAATATTCTTTTTGCTTTAATATAATTACATGTCACATAATTGATTAGTTGAATGAAACGTGTGCTACAAATGTCTACGCCTCACGCAGAACTGCGTACCGCTTAGTACTTCATGCTTGAGCGGTACTGCTGTTCACAGAGGCGCGCACTCAATTTAATCACAAATAACGAGCGCGCGGTTTTTGGAATTTCTCCATTATTATTATTATTCGATCTATTAATTAGATCGCAGTGCTCACGGCCTGTACTGCGTGAACGACAGAAATATGTTATTTTGCTTCTGAAATTTTGGCTCTAGTAATTAAGAAATGCGACATGTAATTGTAAGATAACAATTAAATAGATCCTGTGCGCGGCGCCTACAGCTGACCTACGAATTTCTGAACAATTGAAAAATGTGGCTGTGTGCGCGGCGTACTGTATATGTGTTTGAAATTGAAATTTGAATTTATTTATGAATATAACATTATGTATTGATTGTTTTGTGGTAAATAAAAATTTTTCTTTCCTAAAAAAATTTTTCTTTCCTAAATCGTGTGGCGCGGCATGCGATAAATTTAAAAATGCCATTCCTTTGCATCATACTTTTACATGTTTATGCAGTTTTAGAATGATATAAAAAATATATGGACACGTTCATTTGAGTTTGAGGATATTGGTAAACAAAAATAATAGTGTTTTTGACGATAGTGGCTTAATTTTGGCATTTGTTAACCTATCTTGTTTAAATAAAATATTTTAAAAAAATATATAAAAAAAATATATAAAAAAAAAATATTTTAAAAAAATATTTAAAAAAAATCTTGTTAAAATAAAAAGTTCTAAACATTAGCCACGTGACTCGTCGACGGTCCGTGACTCGTCGACGGTCCAATATATGGAACAGATATTTTACGAGTATGATGAAATGATGAAAGCAAGCTTTAGATTTATAACAAGGTTAGATAACTCTCTAGTAGAGGCTCTTACGGGCAAAAAGGCGTGTTTTCTGCTACAAGTTTAGAGACCTAACCGCTAATTGGACACAATAGTATGATGTCTAAGGATCGATAATATGTTAAGAAGTAGAGATTTGGCTTTATCAGTCACGTGCTATACCAATGCGCGTTTTAGGAAAGAAAAATTTTTTTTTTTAGGAAAGAAAAAAATTTTTTTTTTTCAGCAATAAGATCACATCATTTTCTATTTGGTGTGAAAATATGAGCTAGAACGGACATAATCTCGCTGAGTTATAGCTGTTTGAAATTTATGATGAACGCGCGGGTGCCAATTGATAACAACTAAATGCTTTTGCGCGTAGTGCGCGTCGAAAATTTGGCAAAAACGCTTGCGGAGTGACAATATTCAAACTTCGATAAAGTATATGAAGTGGTTGACCATTGTTAATGGTCTGGCCCGGCGCGCGCTACTTCGTAGCACTTGCCGAGAGAAAGCGCGCGCTACTTCGAAGAAATTTAGACGAGTAGCATCCGTCAAATGAAGGGGGTACTTCTAAGAAAGAAAAATTTAGGCAAACACGATGTGACTATTTTTGAGTTGATTTAATACAACTGCAAAAAATTATTCAAACTTCAAGCAAAAAAGTCAAAATTTTTACCACTTTTTTGGATTTTTACCCCAGAAAAAATAAAGGGATTTGTTTTATTTTTATACCATCTTGTGCGGCTGTCTTTTAACTATCTCCATGCAAGTTTTGCTGACATGCCAACAAAATTAACTTGCTCAAAATATCAAAAAACATGGTTTTTTGGCCTATTTTTGGCCCAAAAATCGGTTTTTTGCAATTTTAACCGAGAAAAATCAGTCCAATCATCTTGAAACTACTTTTAATCGACTTTACGGTCAAAAATACGTCTAGTAAGGTGTATCTGGGGTCCCTAGCGTATCGAGCAGACAATGCCCATAAGAGCCTCTACTACTCTAGTTATAACTCTCAGATGTTCTTGGTTGATCAGTGATATGAGTGTGTATGATTATTACGCTGAGTGATCTGTGTTCAATATCCAAATCAATTCAATAAATATTATCTATTAATAATTTAACTTGTGATTTGGGGAAAATTCCTTGATCCACTCTCGGGCCCGGCTACTTGTCATTTTCCAAAAAGGCATATGATCGAAAAAGATTCCGTCTTCGATGTGATCAAGTAGTTTTGCCCTGCACCTTCTTCCTTTACAATTAGTATTAAATCTTATTAATGTTCCGGATTGGATCGTAGGAAAATACTGTAATGGCCTGATATTAATACTGTACAATCGAATCTTTGATAATAGAGTAAGATGCTTAATCCTATAGGGTAAGGCACATAATTTTGTCAGGGTACCTAATTTTGTCATTTTGCTCTGAAAAACTGCCTCGGCTCGGAATTTCAGCTTGAAAGAAAAGGATTGTGTATAAAAAGAAAGCTTAGACTTTGCTGAAACTGCTCGTACAAAGTTTAAGTTTCTAGCTCTTTTGCATCTGTGTCAAAAATGAAGGCGAAACTGTTAACCCGAAAAATAAATAAGATCCTTAAGGTTTTCTTAAGGAATTTTCAAAATTTTGATTAATTGCTATTTCAAAAGTAATTGAGCTAGCTTCATGCCATTGCATATTTCAAATATCTTCTACATCAGAAGTATACGTACAAATTTTCAAGTCTCTAGCGCAATTATTGTTCAAGTTACAGAGGGTGACAAAATTAGGTTCGATTTTGCCAGAAGTACCTAATTTTGTCAAAAAAATCGACCTTTCTCAAATTTCTTGTAAATCACAGATTGTGTTGAAAATGGCCTTATACAACTATTCTGAAGTTTTTTTGCCCATAGGATATGTATAAGGCACTTAAATAATAGCATAACACTTATAATAGCATATTTTCGCCGAGAAATATTAGGTGGATAATCTGATTTTTTCAATCTAAAATGACTAAAAAAATATTTGATGAAATTACTAAGCAAGTGATCTATCTACAGACATGAAAATTTCAACCTAGGCCTAGAACCAATCGTTTTTCAAGATGCCAGTGGTTTCAGGGGCATTTGGGGCTATTTTCTAAGATTAGATACCCAAAAAGTGTCATCTTTTCATCAAGCTACAAAACTATGAAAACATCATATCTTTGGGATTTTTGAGGTCAATGTTGGTAAAAAAGCGCTCGAATGATGCATCCAGGTAGTCTAAAATACCGAGAAACGGTTACTTTTTGCACAATCTTCAAGTGACAAAATTAGGTTCGGGGTGACAAAATTAAGTAAAGTCACCTAATTTTGTCATTTTTTCAAAATAATTTTTTTTAACATCTTCAACCCCAGCAATTTCGATCATTTTTGTGTTAGAACTTGCCTAGACTGTCTACTATAACATGGTGGAGGTTTCATCTAAATCGGAATTTCAGACGATGTTAAAACCCATGGTTTATATCAGGCAGTCGGAAAATTGCCAAAAAATGACAAAATTATGTGCTTTACCCTAGTTATTAATTATTTAATGAATTGTGATGCAAATCATATATTTTCGTACTGTATATCAGTCACTTTATCCCTAGACCCTAATCCTAGATGTTGTAAAGTATGTAGTTTATTTGAACATTTTTGATAGAAGAACTCAAGTCTCCCTGAATTGAAATCGTTAATTTATATAGATTATCCTTTATTATGATCATGCTTTGAGAGCGCCATTTGCTTTGACATATCTTACATGTTTCTGTTAGTATCTGTACTTTATTTAATTCCGCCTTAACATCTATTCATAAACATGGGAATAGATATTAAGGCGGAATGAAAGGCTGAGCGCCGCCCAGTAAATATTCAATATTGTTGTCTATAAAATATTGTTGTTGTTTGCACAGTGTTAGCGAAGAACTTTTAAGTGTAGTTGTGATGATTTGACCGTTTAGTATATCTGTCATTGCATCCGGATCGCGTCTACTTTTTACTTTTATGACGAAGCCTCCTTATAGTCCTCGTGAAGGTTTGATCTTAGAGTCAGCTAAACAGACTCTAAGCCCTAAGGATAATTAGATAAAATATAGCTTTACTTATTTGTACTGGTCCCAGTTATTTTGTGTGTTTTAAGTAGCACATCCCAGTTTTCTGTTCTGAAAACAATAGATAAATCAATATTTTTTAAAGATTATTGTTTCAGAAAGCTGCCGTTAATTTTTTTCCCCGGGATTTAATGAAGCCTGATCTTTCAGTCTTACGATATATTTTGATAGTAATACTGATTCTGAGATAACATCAGGCCTAGAGCTTACATTGTTTTTTACTACCTCAAACCTGATTAGATTGACATTTACCCGGGACCTCAGGTGCATCTGTGTTCATAGACTCAATTTAAACGGTGTCATCTGCATCAGTCATGTCATGCTGACTGCATGCTGGGTGGCACCCAGTAAATTGACATAGGATATTGGTAATTTCATTTGTTGAAAGTCTCGCATTCTCGTCCTCGTTTTAGCTTCGACTATATCCATCTTAACTAACTGCCAAATATTAGATCATGGAGTTTAACATGCGATTACTTTTATAATCCTCCTAAATTCCCATGTCTGTTCTTTGCCACAAAATCTAGCAATAACAACTGTTTCATCCAAACAACTGTTTAATCCAAACAACTGTTTAATCCAATCAACTGTTTAATCGGAATCCAAATTTATAATTTTAAATTCTAATTTGCCATTCTTGAAACTCTTGTAAATCTCGTAACTCTTGTAACTCATATTCATAAATTTAATGAGGAACACTTGCCAATCTATCAACATCAATCATAAATTATAGGACAATTATTTTATGCCGCTGTAGAGTCTTGTTTTCTCACACCTCCATGTCGTAGAGTCCTGTTTTGTACGGTGCCGGCGTAGAGTACCATACCCGCTACACTACAGTGTATAAGTTTCTCCGCAACACAAACAAAATCCCAGAACAGAACATTTTAAATTCCTGGCAAACATAGTGACAGTCTCACGTAGAACACAGTTGCACAATGTAAAGTTAACCTTACTAATACTATTCATACTTACTGGCTGTTAATGACAAAGCTGTCCTCAATAACATTACATAGTTTTACTTTTCCTCAGTCTCACTCAGCACATTTTTCCTGGTTATATTGCAAAGCCTTCCTCAGTAACTCCGAATAGTACAGTTCGCTTTTCTAAGATGTATACATATAATACATAAATTTGTTTACACTCATTCTTTGGCGCTTAAATCTACCCGTGTACATTCAACGATTATATATATTCCAAATAAGGTGTCCACTATTTCAGTAACATTTTTCCACTATTCGTTTGCATTGTTTATTGTGATTTGTTGACGCTATGTTTTTGCATATCTACACAATTATACAGTAGAACAATCAGGTTAATTAACACACTGTGCAATGTAGATCCCCATTCCCCACGAAGAGATGAGAGGATAGCCTCTATAGGGCAGACACACTAAGTTGAGAGTGATATATCAATACGACGCGGGTTGAAGTAAACACTGATATATTGGATGATTATAATTGGTTTCCGCTGCACTCACTCAACTCTTCAGTGATACCTCAGAAAGAGAGAGAGAGAGATACCTCAGACTCAGGACACGCAACCATTACCCGCACACATACACAAATAGTTTTAGAAAATTATAACTCACTAAAATTTAACAACAGGTATAGAGCTAATCATATTCTCTGATCATCGCTGATCAGTTTTTAACTGATTCAAAAATAAATTAATCCAAATTAACAAGCGGGGATATAAACCAAGAAACGATTTTAAAGTGAAGATTTGCACTGATCGGGGATTCTGGATACTATCTATCTTCTCCATAAGAACTGGTGTGTTTTTCTTCTTCCATCGTGTACTACCACGTCACAGGCATTGCCTTCAGGCGGTGAGATTCTCCCTCGAGTTCTATTCTCCCTCGAGTTTCATAGTCCTGCCTAGCCTGTTATTTGAAGTTTCAAGGAAACTGTAGGGGGCCGGGCCGGGGGGGGGGGGGGGGGGGGGGGCAGCCCCATCGGTTTCCATGTTCATTTGACCTTCACTTATCTTCTCTTATCAAAGTAGCCATCTCGCTAGTCGCTGGAAGGACCATTTGGGACACAGTCCAATGTAATGTTGACATTTTTTTGATTTATTCGGTTTGTCTTTGTTGAGGTGCTACTCAAGTTCGTAATGTTCAGTAAAGAACTATGTTGCTGATCTCAAGTTATTTTTTTTTCAAGTTTACGGATTGACAAGGCGACGTTATTCTACCATAGCTGATTTGTCTGCTGGATTATTTCCACCAACTGATCAAACGAATCTAGATTCTAGGGAGAAGGTCCTTCATTATATAATTTCTCATGTCTTTCTTCCTGATGAAGTAAATGATGGGATTGATGGCTGAGTTGAGGGGAACAGCGAGCCAAAGCGGAAGAGCGTGCAACAGCATTTGTGGTTGTGAAATATCATCCTTATTTTCTTCATGATATATTGCAAAGAACAAGGAGATACAGAAGATGGTATTGAAGAAACAGAAGAGGACGGTGACTATGAGAATAGTGATGGTGGCTCTCTGACTGGTGTTGGTTCGAGGACCCTCGTTATCAACGTTAACTAGAGTTACTCTGAGCTTCTTTTGGTTCCACCAAAGCTTCCATGCAGACAGAACGGAAGAAACTAGGTTAACAACTATTATCAATGAAATTACAACTATCATAACACGAATGTCAAAGTCCATAGAGTCCATATATTCCTTCTCTGTCTCAGAATTATAGTGCAAATAAATCGTGATCAAGACCCTCAAAACTTCTTGCACAAGGAAAATCAGTGCTGCTATCCCAACTGCCTTCTTCTGGATTTGGTAGAAAGGGTAGCAAAGGGAGATGGTTCTTGTGAAACTCAGAAGACATGTAGCAAAAGCAGAGCTGTTCAGTGCGAGATCAGTAAAACAAAGTATTTTTTAGTAAAACAAAGTATTTTATTTATTAGCAGTGCAATCAATTCATATGATATAATTATAAGAATATAATAGTATGTCACACCTATTTAACTGTTACGTTCGAGTAGTCGTGCCATGGCTAAATTTAACTAGGACCAGTGGTGTCGATTAACATTTTAAAAGGTGATTCTAAGTGACACAAATGGAAAATTTTAAGAAAAGACGGATCAAAACACAGATCCAAGGACAAGGAGACCCCACTGCAGGACCATACATGCTATTGGCTTGTGCATGGCCCAAAAGGTTCCAGTTGTCCAGGAAACTGTACGTAGCTGGTCAACTAGTTTTGAATTCAGACTAGGCTTGATGAGTTCTGGGGTTTCTAGAGTAAGATTTGATGGTGCCAGGTTTGTTCAGGCGGACATGGAAATTATGCGAGGAATATATAGGTATATAAAAATCATATCAATATAAAAATAGATCCAAAAATAGATCCAAAGATTCACACGGCAGTCAGGGAACTTCCAGACAGGATGCTTTTGAAACAGGTATAATTAGCGCTTTTGTAATTAGTTGTATGCAAGGGATGGGATGCTGATTGACTAAGCTGGTTCAATGCCCCAGCTATTTAGGGGGAGCCACTCAATTTCACGCCCAGGTGTTGTCAATTGCTGGGTTTCAAGTAAGAGCTTTTTGATACGGCTCTTGATAATTGAGATGGGGGAGGAAAGGTCGGAAAATTTACTAGAGCCAGGGACCATGACATTGTTTTCATTAGGAGTGCATTTGTCGAATATTTTATCAACCAAACTGTTCCATATAGTCGTACCTTTGAAGACAAAATTGTGTTTAGAAATTTCAAGTTTGTGTCGGGGGACCCGCATAGTTTGGCTACATGCTCTGGAACTTGTTTGGAATAAACTTGTCAGAGAGATAGGTTGATGCAGTTTCAAGATTTTAAACAGTTCAGTGGATATATGTTGGGTGTACAGGTTGTGGATTGACATGATTTTCTCGGTATTGAATATTGGCTTAGTGTTTTCCAAAGCAAAGCTCCTTTTTGCGATGTGTTCACTGTATGGTCTTGCACGTGCACATGTTTCATAATACTCTGCCCGGTCAAAGCTTAGTTTGCTTCCAAATAGAAGGCGTACACATCTTTTTTGGATGGAGAACAGTTTAGATAGTCTATAAGGTATGACACCACCCCAGCTACTGATACAGTAGCTCATATGAGACTTGAATAAGGAGTCATACAGCTTATGGTACTCTGTTTCTGGAATAAACTTCATAATACGTTTAATTATAGCTATACTTGTAGTTAGTTTACTTTTTATGTTATCTAGTTGGGGTTCCCAGGATAGTTCATGGTCTATGATAACACCAAGGAATCTCACTTTATCTACTCGTGTAAGCGTGTTGCCTGATAACGTGAGTGAGTTCTCAGAGCCATATTCACGAGCACGTGCACAGGACGAGTACCGGCCAGGTCTGAATAACATGTAGACCGATTTGCTTTGGTTAATGTGCAGCAAGTTAGATTCCATATAGTCATTTACAGATTCAAGTACTTTATTAGCATTCAAATAGGCTTCTTGTTCAGTTTTTCCAGCAACAAATATGTTCGTGTCATCTGCAAACAGTATGAAGTGTCCAAGTTTGCTAGAGTTGGTAATGTCATTAATGTAGAGTAAGAAGAGGAGAGGGCCTAGAACTGATCCCTGTGGTACCCCATATTCAATTTTGCAGTGATCAGAGTGTGTATTTTGGAAATCAACATACTGCTGTCGGTTACACAAATAGCTTTCAATTAGGTCAAGACAGGGCCCTCTTATGCCATAGTGTTCAAGTTTGACAAGTAATTTTCTGTGGTCGATTGTGTCAAACGCTTTGCTTAAGTCAATGAATATGCCAATTACATGATTCTTACTTTCTAGGTTTTTAAGAATGTGGTCAATGGAGTAATTGATGGCATGTGCCGTTGAGTGGTTGGATCTGAATCCAAACTGTTTATCGTATATGACCATATGTGAAGTAAAGAAGCTATATAGTCGGCAGTAAATTACTTTTTCAAATATCTTACCAAAGATAGGTAGAATGGATATAGGCCTGTAGTTATCAAACAGCTGTGGGTCTCCTTTCTTAAATACGGGGGTGACCTTACCTATTTTGAGAATATTTGGAAATAGACCCAGCTTCATGAATGAGTTTAGGAAACCAGCTAGGTGCTTAGAGATTGTAGTGCAACATTTCTTAAGAACAGCTATTGATATGTCACTAGCCTTGTCACCCTGGAAGGTTTTAACAATTTTTTCGATTTCCTCAGAATCACAGGGGTTTAAGAACATACTGTTGGTAACTCTTTTGTTAAAGTAGTTCTTATAATTAAGGGGCCTCTGGCAAGCTGTGTCACGACTTATTGGTTTGGAGGAGCAGAGCTTCGCATTAAGTTTACCTGCAATGGAAGAGAAGAACATGTTAAAGCCATTCGATATGACACGCTTGTCTTTTACTAAACTACCATCTATTTTGAACGAGGCCTTTATTCCAGTTTTTGTTTTTCCCCTCAGTTCATTGATCAGTGCCCATGTTTGCTTCATATTACCTGAGACTTTTGAGAATTTTCTGCAATAGTACAATTTCTTGGCAGATCTGATAATGTATTTTAACTGTCGACGGAATTTACTATAGGTTAAGTATAGATCAGAGTCTCCAAGAGGGTTGGGTTCCTTAATTGTACTCTTCCACTGCTTGTAAAGAAATTCTTTTTTTTTCACTGATGCAATGATCCCTGGTGTGATCCAAGGGTTTGCAATCATATTTCTTTTTGACTTTTTGAACGATTCAGATTCAATTAAAAAGTTTTCTTCGATCAAAAGTTTTATCTTATTTGCAAAAATTTCAAAGTTTTCTACGTTGTAGCACACCTGCCTACAAAAATTTGTTTGAATATCTTCTAAGAACTTGGTCATATTAGATTCACAGTAGTCGTATTTTGGTTTACAAGGGTCAAGTTCTGGTTCTTCAGGCATGCTACATTCGAGAATACAGAAAATTGGAGAGTGATGCGAAACCCTGGTATCCAGTAGTCCAGCTGACACAATATTGTCAGTGGAGTTTGTCAGAATATTGCCAATAAGCGATGGGACACAGCCTGGTTTATGGTGCGTTGCCAGTGATATAAGTGGGATGAAGTTATTTCCATATAAAATGTTTTCAAAGCTGGCAGAGCCTTTATTAAATAGATTAAAGTTGAAATCTCCAAGCAGGATAACGTTCCTATCAGGAACCTGATTAAGAAGGCTCTCAAATTCGTGTAGGGCATCTTTGTCAGATCCACCAGGTGGTCTGTATAGGACGCCAACTGTTTGGGGAATGGGGCCTGCCAACATTTGTTATGGAGACAAACACTGATTCAAGGTTAGGGGTACACATACATAGTTTGTCAATACGGGTGTAAGTAAGTGACTCATTGATGTAAATTCCCACTCCACTACCTTTAGATTTGTCACGTAATTTATTGGTGTATTCAGAGAGATAACCGGGTATCCTATACAGGTCTTTGAGGTTTGCATCAATATTTGTCTCAGCCAAGCCAATAAACGAGAGTGGATGACTGTACTGTGAGATTTCTGTGACAAATGTATCAAAATTTGCAGCATTTCCATCAATATTGTTAAAAATACCAGTAAGGTTCTGCCCATTTCTATGATACAGCTTTATGAGGTTCTTAAAGCTTTTATGATCATAATTTTTACAGCTTTTATGGATTTCATTGATTTCAGAAACATCTTCAATTTCATCAAGGTGGACTGGGTCATGTTTGTCACGTATAAGTGCAGAAGCAAATGGGCAGTACCGTTGTGGTAAGCTGGCGATGCAGATGTAGCATTGCCAGCTATCATTGGTGTGGCTGTATTGGAAGAGATTTTTGGCACATTTAGAGTGAGTAACTGTTCCACAGGAGCTACAGTTCAAAATTTTGTGGTGTGTTGAGATAAATTTATTGCATCCCTTGCAAACATTCTTAGTAATTTGTGGTTGTTTGATCATCATAATTATGGTGGGCGCCTACCACCCTCTACCGCTCCGCCGAAGTTCCCCTGACTGGTGTTAAAACGTGCTCTAGACTGGCTACTCCTTCTGCCAGCTACAGATTCCTTAATATTCGCAGCAAATTTACGGATACCACTTTTACCAAGGTGGACAATATCTGAGGTAAGAGGGCCATTTGCAGCAATATCCCATCTGCCATACTCATCAGAGAGCTGGCGACCAAAAATAGAGTTATCAATAATAAAAATGTTTCTTTGCTGATAAGACACATCGAGGATGCCCCGATTAAAGCTTTCAACTTTTCTATTTAGAGAGTTTAGTCTAGTTGGAAGTAACATTGACAAGTGGATTTTGGATTTGGGGTAGGTTTCAGTAATGTCTCTGCACTTGGATTCGAGGACATGGAGGAGGTAGGCTTCTGATCGTGGATGAGACCGGGAGTTAATACTGTTGATTCCAGTATGGATGACAATATTACGGTAAGGGCCAATCTCAATTGCATCAGGGAGAGCCTCCATGTGACCTACCAAAACACGCTTCCCAGGGACCCAACGACCAAAGGTACCTACTGAGTCACCAAATGTCATCCTGGAGGTGTTTGAATCACCCAGAATGATGGTCGAATTGATGAAGTCAAGATCAAAAAAGGCGGTTGCAACTCTGGTGGAAAGACTTTCCTTGCCACATATGAAGTTTGATCCTTCACAGAAATAAAAGGCAACACTTATGACTGTAAACAGCGAAAGGAGAAAGTCCGACATATTCAGCACTATGAAGATCCGGTTGCTTAAAGTTCTTTCAACTTTTCTGACAAAGTAGGATAGAGAAAGAACATTGGTAACTGATCCTGCCACCGCTACAACTACACTGGAAATTGGAAGTACATCTTTTAGAACAGACATTGCTGGTGTAACTGAAAGAAGTATTATATATAAAAAACAACAAGTATATTAATTTTAAGTACCAGGAGAATACCCCAGCTCGATCCTGTTTAATAATGATAATAATAATACCAGTTTGTTCATATTTAAATTTAGTATCGAAGCAGGTCTTGCCCCTTTTTTAAGCAGGCGTAGCTACTTCCAATAATTTTAAACTAGATCCCCATCCCCACAATGAGATGGGAGGATAGCCTATATAGTAGGTAGGTTCACCTACCTACCTACTATATAGTTTATATTACAATTAGATCCTAGCACAGGGCAGACACACCAAGTTGAGAGTGATATATCAATATGACGGTTGAAGTAAACACTAAACACTGGTATATTGGATGATAATAATTGGTTTCCGCTGCACTCACTTAACTCTTCAGTGATACCTCAGAGAGAGAAAGAGAGAGATACCCAGACTCAAGAAACGCAACCATTACCCGCACACGTACACAAATAGTTTTAGAAAATTATAGCTCACTAGCATTTAACAACATTGCTCGAACGAAGGCTCGCGAGTAATTACGCACCGATTCAGACTAAAACTGAGAACTACTTATTATTAGATCTTTAATCGTAACAGGTGTTCCAGGTTCCTCTCTCTCTCTCGGTTACGGTCAAAGGTTACTGGCCTACTACGGTAAGAGGGAAGCCTTCTCGCCGTATACACAGCATGCAACTCATTCGTTCCATTTCAGGTAATCTGTGGGCTGTATGATCTCATTTCTCGCACGTGATTACATCCCTCTTCATTGAATTCAACCAGCAGAGTTGAGGTCCAGGTTACTGTATTTTAGCAAGTGGTGTTACAACCTATTCCTCACCTTAATTGATACACAATAAAATGGAATGTTAATACAAAATAAAACTCGGAATTATAATAAATAAACTGAAATAGAAGGTGTTAATAAATTAACACTAGATATTATAATAATTCACTTACTCACTAACCTCCCTAGACCTGTACCCGATTCCCACTATAAACTAACTACTAACTAACTACTTACTAAAACTACTACACTAAAATATCACCAAATAATATCCGAACTAAAAGTCTTTACTTCCTACTAAAATATATTACTAAAACTATGTTTATACAAATTACACTTCTTCGTTACTATCTTCTTTCTTCTAGTTGACTACTACTTACACTCCTAGCTACTGTTTACTATATCTTCTTATCTTCGTTCCACACTCCACTACAATACTACACACACACACTAAAAACACCTGAAATATGATTCATAAGTAATACAATAAATATGAATCATTTACAACATAAGAAATATATAAACCTACAACTATCATCAATCAATATAAAAGAATAAACCTAAACTATAACCTAGACTAGAACCTACCGGTGTTCTACTACACTATCCACGAAGGACTTCGCAGGCTGGTACACCTTCTACACAGCACTGTTACTCTAACACACCTTCTGTTACTCCTTCCTCGTTGGATCTCTTCTTTACCTCTTCTTCACCGTGACACCTTCTCACATTAGCTATAATATATATTTATAATACAAAGAATAATCTTAGAACTCATATATTATAACACTCATCCCAATTTTAAAATTTTTTTAAAAAGCCCGAAAACCGATCCACCAAAATACAAAAAGAACTGTCGTGCACAACACGCCGCGCCGTTCTAAATCTCAAATTTTGCTAGTAATAAGCAAAATTTTCCTTTCACAAAGGAAAAAAGTCTACTTTAAAAAAAAACGTTTAAAATCCACGTCATTTTAAAACTTCCGTCTCAATCATCTGAATCAAAAATTATCAGATTTACAAAATTCAACGTACCCCATAATACTGCAGAATTCTGCAAAATCATAACTTACGATTAAAATTGGTGTTTTCACCGAAACTCCCTTTTAAAACATACCGTATTTCTTGAGAAATTGCTGTGTTAGAATTTTACTGGAAAACTGATTAAACTGGAGCTAGGTCAATATTCCGAAGAATAAGCCGACAGTTTAGCAAAACCTCTCTTAGTTGAACTGGAAAAAAGCTTCCACCAACTGTAACAATCAAAATATAGGTTATTGCTCAACTGTTTCTAAAACTCAGTTTTCCAGTAAGATACAAACTAATCAACAGCTTTAACAATATCTTAACATGCACACTCGATATTTATATTTTATATGAATTGATCTATTTGTTAGCAGTGTTAAAATTGATACTGACAGGTACTGACTAACTGACAAGAAATTAACTGCGAAAAAAAATAAAGTGATGTTAGGAGATAGGACTTTGGCACTGAAAATTTGTTGTTAATAGTTACCAGTTCGAGATCATATACTCGACCTGAAAGTTTAAAAAGTTTCCGTTCATGAAGATAGGGATCTGTAATTCGGGGTTAAAATTATAGGAAAATACGTAAATGAGGTTAACTTTACACAGTGAATGTATCCAATTTTCTTAGTTTAAAATACCCAACTTTCTAAAATTTTAAAATCTAACTGTTAGGAAACACTGCCACACTGCAGTTATCAACATCATAACAGGTGATGTTTGAAATATTACAAATTTCCCTGTCAAAACACTCGCTGTTAAACAGGTTACAAAATTGAAAATATACATGAATATTAAAATAAGCTTTTAAATATGCACGTAAAAAGTATATAAAATTCCCGTTAAAAGTTGTAGTTTTGAACTACAATACAAAACTATAAATAAATTCTTGTAAAACAAATCTGTTAAAGTAATTATTAATAAAATGACACAAATTGGTAAATTACATTACACGTGTTGGTAATTAAAATGACATGAATGGTGCTTTGACACTCCTGAGTATAAGCTCAGGTCTTTGGTTCTTTGACACTCCTGAGTATAAGCTCAGGTCTTTGGTTAAAACTGAGAGTTCTGGAACAGTCCGGTCTCTATAACTCTACAAAGATCCTCAGAGTTGGCACCTTTTTTAGTAAGGCAATCTGCTAGCATTTTCTGTGTGGGTACCCAGGTAATAGATTCAATATCCCCACGCTCGACACATTCCTGAATTTCCGACACATCCAATCGGAGCCTTTTCTCTTCACACTGCTTGGTAGACTGTATGCTTTGTAATAGTTGGTTTGAGTCTATAAAACCATGGATAGGAATGACCCTTAGCTTGGGGTCTCCATACAAAATCTCAGAGAGAATTTGTCTCACATAGATGGCTGCTCCCATACCGTCGTTACAGGCTAGTGTCTCTGCAGCAAAAGCTGAATGTACCACTCTTTTAATCTTCCTGCTTGACCAGTCCACAAGATTTGCTGTCTTGCCATTAGAGACAAACACCAAGTATCCACGTCCACTATCTGCCTGATTACCTGACTCTGTAAACAGGTTACCAACACTTGCATCTGAGTAGAAAATTATATGTATTTTTTCTTTGTCTAGATCCATAGCTCTGTACGATAAGCACTGCGGTCCTCCAGGTATCTTCTTTACAACTTTGTTAAGGACTTTAACGTGTTTTATACACGGCTTGTTGGCATATGTGGATAGCTCTAAAGTGTCGAAGCTCAGATCTGGTCTTGATTGACCGCTGAGCCATAAGAGTTTCCCTAGCTGTCCTTGGTAATTCTTTTTTTCTTCTTCATTAAGAATACTATCCACTTCTTTGATCCTCGTAGGCGAGATTTCTATAGGTTGAATCGTGTCGCCGTAGTTTCTCTGGTCTATCTTTATAGTTTCCAGTTCTTGGTGCACATTCCATCCCAGATAGGTGAAAATACCAGCGTTCATTCTGGATATCTTGAACTTTTTCCGAATACCTGCTATTATCTCTTTTTGGAATTTTGCTGTTCCGGCATACAAAAGATCATCCACATGGGTCACCACTACTCCTTGTAGTTTACCGTTCTCCATCTGCTTGAAGACACATTTGTCTAATTTTGACATAATGCAACGTTCTTTCAGGTATTCACTGAGAGTAAGATACCATTTTCTTGCTGAATCCCCGAGTCCATATACCGGTTTCCTCAGTTTCCAAATGATACCATTTTTTCTGATGTCTGCAGGTGGTTTGAGATAGACATCTCTGGATATCTCTTCCGATTGCAGGAATGCGGCTGTAATGTCCAGCGATTCTAACTGCCATCTCTTGCTAGTTGCGATAGTAAATAGCAAACGCAAACTGGTCTTGTTAATGGTAGGGGCATCAGATCTTGGGTAATTCTCTTCAAATCCACGTGCTACCAAACGTGCTTTAACTTTGCTATCCTTTTCTGTTATTATCCACCTGGACGACACCACACTTTGACCAGTGTCCTTGACTTCTTTGTAGACTTCAAACTCTCCAAATTTCTTTATCTCTAGTTCTTTTGCCTCTCGGATCTTTGTGTTACTTTCCTTTGACATTTCTACATTAAATGTTAGGTTGTCTTCTTCTATACAAAGTAACCTTTCTACCTCTTTATCAGTAAAATCGATAACTTGGGCTTCATCTTCTCCATCAATTTGCACATTATAGCTGTTTTTTAGTGTGCCTGTAGCCTTTCCTGCTCGACTATCTATTAGTCCATTTGTCCATTCTGCATTGTCACCGTCTTTGTATCTTATTACGTCGCTCTTTTTTAGTATTACTACATTTTTCTTTCTTTTAAGTTGTTCAAAATTAGTCAAATTCTGTTGATTCTCTTCATCTTCGACTGATGGAGTGTATGGTGGCTCATGCCCGCCATCGTTTTTTTTTCGATTCGAAAAACATTGAATCGAAAAAAAAACGATGGCGGACATGAGCCATGGCTCATATCCGCCATCGTTTTTTTTTTGATTAAAAAAAACCGACGTCAAATCATTTTCCATTTTAATATTGAATCGGAATGTCATGGCTCATATCCGCCATCGTTTTTTCGATTTAAAAAAAACCGACGTCAAATCATTTTCCATTTTAATATTGAATCGGAATGTCATGGCTCATATCCGCCATCGTTTTTTTTTCGATTTAAAAAAAACCGACGTCAAATCATTTTCCATTTTAATATTGAATCGGAATGTCATGGCTCATGTCCGCCATCGTTTTTTAATTGACTCGGAAAAAACCGACGTCAAATTAAATTTTCCATTTTAATATTGAATTACTGGGCCGCGCTCAGCCTGTCATTCCGCCTAATCTCTATTTATGTTTATGAACATAATAGCCTGAGGTCCCCAGGTAAATATTGAATTGCAAAAAAAAAACGATGGCGGACATGAGCCATGGCCTTGCATTTTATGTAAATAATATATCTTCGTTTTAAAATGTTTAAAAACTGAGTGTGGACAAATGTAATATCTTTGAATTGTTTCATAAACACCAACTATATTACTAGGTTTCTTGTGGGCCACGTATCTGCAATGTATGTAAATTATATTTCTAGAAGGTTCTGTTGTTATAATATTTTTTCATCTTTTTTTATATTTTATAAGTCAGTAGTAAGAAAGGTGGTTTCCTTCTACTGAGAACAGTAGTGCACCAAAATACCAATTCTCCTAGACAACAGTTAAAGCATTTTAAAAGTAATTCAGTGAACCGTTTTCGTTCCTGTTGATAACTCCGCGAGCAACAGATTCCTTATTCTGACAGACAATGTTCACGGCCTAGAACACTTACGGAATTCCAATGGTGCCTCGGGTATTTTTGACTTTTGTAACAGTAAATGCCGTTCCGTCTCCAGAATGATTATATGGTTAAAATGCATCAACCTAAAGGAGATCATCAATGTCAATAACTAAAAATTGGGGTACTTTTTCGCCAGTTTTCTACTACGTCATTCTTACTTATCTATTTACATTATATTGTGAATATCTCATACCCAAATCCGTTGGGTAGAATCTTTATATGAACCTGTTTGTTACATACCATCCTCAGATTATTAAGCTGTTTTCTATTAAGGTGTATCCTCATAATAAAATAACCACGGTTTAGTTATTGACTAATAGTAGTAGTAGAAGTAAATCTTTCAAAGTACGAAATATCTCTTTAAAAGAGCATCCTAGGCACCTTATAGATATCAAAACGCATAAAAAAGAAAACAAAAACATCAACCATCTTCTAACTTCTTCCACTCTTCCCTATCTAAAGCTAAAAATCTAAGGTCTTCGAAATCAGTCAAATTCTTAAGTCTAATATCAAGATTTCTACTAGTCAAGTCTTTTCTAATAACATCTAATAAGTTTAAACATGGTCTACCCCGTCTCCCTTCCATAAAAATATCAGAATTTATAGCAAATAACAAATAACAAATTGACTAATAGTAAAAATAATTAATTGTACCGTTGTGTAATGCCTTCTATCATGAAATAATTTTTCTAGGTGGAATACAGTATTATTCGTATAAACCGATTGGGTTGGGAGAGGAATTACTAGTTTTCTACGGAGAGGACTATTTCGAAGAGTTGGGGTATTCGTTGCAGACTGATCTTGAAAATGGTAAGAATAACCTGTCGTTTTTGAAGGAGTCGGAAATGGTCACAGCAATCATTATCACGATTTTATCCCTTGAAATGCAAAATTTTGTGTACACGAGACTATAAACTTATAAAATATTGCTTAGCTGGACAGGTCATCACTTTATTTCAGTAATCTTCCATTATTACAGGTCAACAATATCATTGCACTGCAACTGGTTGTCTTAAGCTGTTTAAGACACAACAAGAACTGGAGACACACACATGTGGGAAGACTCGAGGAGTATCAGGAAAAGAGAAAGTACACAAGTGTGATGTGTGTGGGAAGATGTTTGCTCGAAGAGCCCATTTAACTGCACACATCAGAACAGTACACGATAAGGTAGCGAGACTGAGCTGTCCTTACTGTAAATATAAAACTGATCACCAACACGCTCTTACATATCACATGTTAACACACACGGGGGACAAACAGTACAAGTGTACACAATGTGACTATACTGCTGTTCAGAAGCAGAGTCTTATTGCTCACATCTACAATAACCACACTAACAAGACATACAAGTGTCAATACAAGCAGTGTGGTGTTAAGAAACCTTCTGAACAGGAACTATATGATCATATCAGCACAGAGCATCCACTACAACAATACAGATGTGATGTGTGTCCAATGTCTTTTAACATAGCACAACATCTTAAATCACACAGGCGAACACATGGTGATTGTGAGCTAAAATCACAACACGAGTGTAAGTACTGTGGAAAACTGTTTTTACAATCAAGTACTCTGAAGAAACATGCTCTGACACACACTGGAGAGAAACCACACAAGTGTAGTGTGTGTGGTAAGGAGTTTACTCAGAACAGTCATTTAACTAGACACAAGAGGACACACACAGGCGAGAAACCGTTCTCCTGTTCATACTGTGATAGGAGGTTTAGTGTAGCTTCTAACAAAAACAAACATGAAATTACTTGCAAGAATAGACCTTGTTGAAGAAATTGCTATTGGTAGTTTTCTTATAGTTTGACGAATTACTTTATCCCTATTGTTTATTGGACTATATATTTTTCTTCTATTAAAAGTTATTTTATAATTCTTGATCGTATTTGATTGTGTTATTTTCCAACTGATGTTCAAACTAATATTGTCAGAATAACTTTAGACCAACATTTGATTAATATTTAAATTGAAGTTATATTTATTATATCTCTGTTGTAAACTAACTGTTGCTTCCAACTAAATCTAATTTGTTACATTTAGAACATAATGTCACTGTGGAAGTTGTTTGAAGGGGCCAGGTACTGTGGAGGTGTGTGTGAACACAGTCTCAAAAGATACAAGAGAATAAGAGATAACAGAGATAAGTTGGTGGAACTGGGTTTTATGACACTAGATGAACCACTGGAATGTTACCGGACTAAAGAATGGGAGGAACATACCTCAGCCTACTCACAGTGTAAGTTTAATCTTCACCCGTTAAACAAATAATGAACTAACAATTAATGAACCTCTCAACCTCTGAACTTCTGCTCCAACTTTAAGTAGGCTACTGTGATAGATCAAATTATTGCCAAATTTTGTGAAATTTGTTTCTGATGACACAGTAGTCTCAAAACTCATTTTTCGTATATATTAACCATTATCTCATATCGCAGATGAAACATTGCTGAATCAGTATGAAGATGGGTTGATAAAACTTGAGGAGGTTGTTAATATTGATCCCAGAAACCCCGCTGAGAGGTACAGCTCAGACAGTGACAAAGACAGTCCTGTAGTCAACAAGAAGAAGAAATCTCCCAACAAAAAGAAGAAGTCCCACAAAGGGAAACATAAGAATGGAAGAGTTGAGACTAAAAAGATAAAAGAAGAACAGCTGGATTGTGTGGAATGTGTAAGACAAGTTAATCAGCCTGAAGAAGCTGAAGCTCCTGAAGTAGAGGAACTAGAGATGTTCCTACACTCAGAACCTGAGTCTGTACTAGCATTACAAGATCTACTTGTCAACAAGAATCTAGCTTCTCACCTCGGAGAAGGTCCTGTAGATGTGTGTAAACTGATTGCAGAAAACCCTGATTTTACACATGAAATATGTGAGGCTAACATAGACTCTCTTATGTCTGATGAGGAGTTCTATAAAATTACTTGTGAGACTTATCCTGGTGGCTGGGAGAAATTCCTGGAGGACATGTTAGTTACATTATATCTTCTTATTTAATTTGATTTAATAGCTTGAATCTTGATCATAATCGTGTTTTAGAACTTTTGCTCGAGTTTCTTTTTGCATAAATATTTGTCAGATTCTCAATGATGTTTTGTTTTTGAACTAAACAATGTTATGATATTATATATTTGAAGGGTACTACTTTACAGGGAGAATGAAGAGTCCTCAGATGAGGAGATAGATAGAATTGAGCTGCCTCCTGACCTCTATAATGAACTTATGTCAGACAAGAGTAATGATGTACCTGACGATGATGAGGAACAGTATAAGTTTGGTAGAATAAACAAGGACCAGGCAGATACTTGTCTTGATCGAGCACTTGAGTTGTATGATAACTATCACAACATGACTCAGGACGAGTTAGTTTTTACTTTTGATACTTTGTTGTCTTGCACATAAATATACATTTAATGGCTTCTCTTAACAACTACATATAACATAATATATATTTTTTAATTGTAGTTGATTGCATAGTGCTAGTGCATTTTAAATACGACTAACATGTTAATTGTTTATTTCGCAGGTATAACAAAAAAGTGAAGGAGGTGCTCAAAGATATGGATAGAATTACTGTTCTAGATAATGATGGCGACCATACCAAAGCGAGTACTAACAAAAGTAACATACAACAAAGCAAAGAATATGCCAGAACAACACCTGAACCGAATGACAACTTACCCTCTTGTAGCGGTACACACAACGATACTGATCGTAGTGACATGGTAACTCCAGATAAAAGTAGCAGTAGTTATCATAAGAGTATAACAGACAATGTGAGAATTGATAACACATCTGGTGTAACAACAGAGTCTGATACCAGCTCCAGCTCTGTAACACAAACAAAGAAACTCCCCACCATACTTAGTAACAGAGAAGTGTACGAGAATATTGACAATATTCCCCGTCCTTCTTATTGGTTACCTGAGTCAGAACCTGACCCTGACCCTGAGAAGAAAGAAGAAGAGATAGATGATTTTGAGTATCTAGGAATGTTGGATGATGGTTATCTACTAAGCTTGTTTGACGAAGATAAAGAATCAGAAGAGATGCCAAACACTGCACAGACACACATTAGTGTTCCTACAGAAATGACTGCTGAGAGAGATAACATTCAGGAAGACTTCTCCAAGACAGAACTTGAAGCAGCTGCAGGAAAAGCTTCTAAAAATAGACGTAGTAACCCTCCTAGAGTTGCTAAAGAGGGGGTTACATACCGTGATGATAACGATAATCTGGAGGAGGTGCTACAGTCTGAATATTGTAAGTTACAATGTAGACGGGAGTTTACTTAAATTTGTTTATCAATACTATATGGTATTTTTTGTTATGTATCAGCAACTAAAATTCAAGTCTGAATTATAATAATCCGTTAGAATCAGATGTTCAAAAGAATCTTTGCTTAAATTAAATAGTAATGTTACTGTTTCTTTTACTGTAATAATTTGGTGGATACTTTTATAAATGACATTTTCAATGGATTGCTTCTGTTTCCAGTTTGTTGGCAGTGTAAAGATTATGTGAGGGGAGAATGTGAACTACATGGTCCTTTACTCCCCTGTTTAGAAGACATCACCCAACCGGGAACTAAGAAGACTGCAAACTTCCCAGTACCTAGTTGTATTGAAATCAAAGAATCCACAATTCCCAGGGCTGGAGATGGAGCTTTTGCGTCTCAGTTTATTGAACCAGGAAGTATATTGGGTAAGTCACGTGATTTGCTGGGATCAGCTTTTACTTCTTTTTTTGGTGTCCACTGTCCCTTTCTCCAGACAGCAAGTCTATAAATGTTTTGTACCCTAAAGTGGGTTGTTCTGATTTATCTATTTTATCAGGTAACTACAAGGGAAAAGTCATATCAGAAAAGGAGTACAAGAAGTTAGAGTCTTCAGATAAAGAGAGTGGATATGCGTGGAGAGCTGTTAGTCAGGACGGAGATGTTATCTATCTAGATGGGGCTAGTCACAGGGCTAGCAACTGGTTACGGTTTCTTAACTGTGCTCGGGGTCAATGTGAAGAGAACGTTCTTGTAAGAAATATCCCAGGTAAAATGGGGTGTTCTTATTCGCCAGTTTTCTACTGCTATGCGTCATTCTTAGTTCTTACTTATCTTACTTACTTACTCTTACTTACTTAGATTCGCTAACCTGCAACTTACCATCCTCGGATTATTAAGCTCTATTGTATTACGATGTATTCTGGTGATAAAATACCCTTTTATCATGGAATAATTCTTCTAGGTGGAATACAGTATTATTCGTATAAACCTATTGGGCTGGGAGAAGAATTACTAGTTTTCTACGGAGAGGACTATTTCGAAGAGTTGGGGTATTCGTTGCAGACTGATCTTGAAAATGGTAAGAAAAATTCTATAGTAACAAATAGTCGTAAATTAAATGGTCACATCGAAGATTATCTTTATTTCAAGATATTGCTGGACAATTCCTCACTTTATTTCAGTAATATTTCATTATTACAGGTCAGCAATATCATTGCACTGCAACTGGTTGTCTTAAGCTGTTTAAGACACAACAAGAACTGGAGACACACACATGTGGGAAGACTCGAGGAGTATCAGGAAAAGAGAAAGTACACAAGTGTGATGTGTGTGGGAAGATGTTTGCTCGAAGAGCCAATTTAACTGCACACATCAGGACAGTACACGATAAGGTAGCGAGACTGAGCTGTCCTTACTGTAAATATAGGACTGATCACCAACACGCTCTCACACGTCACATGTTAACTCACAATGGGGACAAACAGTACAAGTGTACACACTGTGACTATGCTACTGTTCGAAAGGAGAGTCTCACTGCTCACATCTACAATAACCACACTAACAAGACATACAGGTGTCGGTACAAGCAGTGTGGTGTTAAGAAACCTTCTGAACAAGAACTATATGATCATATCAGTACAGAGCATCCACTACAACAATACCGATGTGATGTGTGTCCAATGTCTTTTAACAGAGCAGATAAACTTGAGACACATAGGCGAACACATGGTGATCGTGAGCTAGAATCACAACACGAGTGTAATTACTGTGGAAAACTGTTTTTAGAATCATGTAGTCTGAAGAGACATGCTCTGACACACACTGGAGAGAAACCACACAAGTGTAGTGTGTGTGGTAAGGAGTTTACTCAGAACTGTCATTTAACTAAACACACGAGGACACACACAGGGGAGAAACCCTACTCCTGTTCTTACTGTGATAAGAGGTTCAATCAAAGTTGTAACAAAAACAAACATGAAATTACTTGCAAGAATAAACCCTGTTAAGGATATTGTTATTGGCAGTTTTGTTTTAGTTTGACGGATTACTTTATACTTATTGAGCTATTTCTTCTTAGTTATTATATAATTCTTGATCGTTTTTTGATTGAGTGATTTTGAAACTAATTGTCTGAAAACTTTGAACAAACATTTAACTGTAGAATAATCGTTTTATTGTCTCTTGACATCAAACTTGACTTCCCTTCCCTCATTGATTTTGGCTAAGGTCAGGTTGTTTTCACTTGGAATTCTTCAGTCATTTCTCTATTCTCCGTACGCTATAAACGGTCCGTGTCGGCTGTCCTGAATTTATTGTTAGTTTACGTGACGCGCAATGTGATTACGCTGATCAAATAGTAAAATTTGACCAGCAACCTTGACATAAAAGCGCGGCTCAGTAAAACTTCATCTGCGCGTTCTTGATCTTCCTGCTTTTTCATTTAATTGTAGGTTTACAACCTACCAGGACGCGCGCCGAGTTGGACTCGTCGACGGTCCTGGAATAGTATATGGAACAGATATTTTACGAGTATCACCCGTTAACTTTTTCAACGTGTGAATTTATAGGTTTATACTTTATAACCGATAACTTGTAGCGCGATGCGTTACTGTGCCGCGCCGAGCTGAGATGAATTGACATCGTCAATTAACCGATAACCTACCGTGTCGTTACCGGGTCTTACTACTGGACAGATATATTCACGGGTATCACTCTTGAAAGGGAAACGAATAATAATTTCCGAAATTAACCTGGTATGGTGAGCAAATTTTTGACGGATGTTACTCGTCTAAATTTCTTCGAAGTGGCTCTATGGCAAGTGCTACAAAGTAGCGCGCGCCGGGCCAGATCATTAACAGTGGTCAAAGCAAATTTGTATTCATATATACGTGAGTTTAGAGAAGCGACCATCAGACGTCACATAGCTATGTGTCTACGCGTACTGCGTGACGCGCTTGTTTCACAAGGCAAGCGGCCTCCTTTGCCGCCTTCGGCGGTCGCGCGCTACTGCAAGCGAGAGGGCTCTGGTTAGAGCAACCATCAGACTACGCTGCATTAGGGTAATTCTACGGGTTGGCACTGGGCAATGAGTATTTATAAACTTCTTTTTAAAAAAAAGAGAGGCTGGGCCTGGTCATGGTTGGCCCACGACAGGATAGCATATGGTTGTAGCCAGTAGCGCGATGCACTACTGGGCCGCGCCGCGCATCAAATAATTCTTCTCGCAGATCGGCGAGATGCACCACTGGGCCTCGCCGAGCTGCGAAGGATTGACTTCGTGAATCAAAGCATATGGATGCTTTGCCTACTTCTGGGGTATGGCAGTCCTATGGGAGGATGCCGGTGGAATCAAAATGTGTAATCAAGGATGATGGTAAGTGTTGTGGGGTGTGTCTAAGATGAACGCTTAAATGGTGGTTGAGTGTTGAAGAGAGAGGCGAACTAAGACGGCGTTTGAGTAGTCGCTATGTTACACCGGTCTAGTCCAACTCCTCTGGCACCATTATGAGTTTAGTGTGGTTTGCAAAGTTGACGATGGTGGAGATGTGTTAGTTGTCATTGACAGATAGGTAGTAGTCCCGGAAATATTACTGGGCCGCGCTCAGCCTGTCATTCCGCCTAATCTCTATTCGTTTATGAACATGATAGCCTGAGTCCCCAGGTTACGGAAATATTGACCTCTTATTTGGGCAATAGCCTGGCACTGTCCGAGAAAGTGTGAGACAATCTCCTCTTCGTCGCCGCATTTAGGACAAGCACTCATGTGTCTGATTTGCGAATGGTGTGAAGGTGTGTACTCGTTTAGTAGGTAGGAATTTGGATCATAAATTGCAGATGCGAAATGACTCAAATAGGTTTTTAAAGTGCTGGGAAAGGACTAATCTTTCATATTTTAAAAAATGACTTTTTTGAATTGTTGTTGACCATTGTTAATGATCTGGCCCGGCGCGCGCTACTTCGTAGCTCTTGCCATCGGGCCAGACCATAGAAAAACGAGGAGTTTTACGGCAGATTTGTGCCGTAGAATGACATTGGCTACGAGATACGTCACGTGACGTGCGCGCGCAACCAATTACAAGGCCAGAATTTGATCACGCTGAAAGTTAAGTGAGCGCTGTACTCCAAGCGTGACCAAGACACGCGGTTACGATTGGCCGAAAACTGTGTCACGTGATGCAGCGCGTGATATATTTCAATCAATTGCGACGTCAGATTTGAATCATCTGACATTGTCACATGGTATATCTTAGCACGCGTTGGATCCGTTCTAGAAGAATGTGGATTATTCTAGAAGCTATTTCAACTTTGTACTTGTACTTGGTACGTGTTGTTGCCTCGTTATTTTTCCGACGCTACATGTTATTCGCTTGATGCTCATGTTGATGCATTCCTCGAATGACTTCTTATCTATACACTTCTAATCTATCATTCTTATCTATTACTTCTTATCTTTCCACTCTTATCCTATCTTTTTTATCTATGTAATATGATCTATATTCAGTATCACTCTCAGATCTTGGAGAGCTATGTATTATCAAGCAGCAGTTTATCTTAGTTTGTGTTATCTAATCAATTATTATAAATTAAATAATCAAATAAATCCAATGCTTGAATCTAATGCATGTTATGTTGATGTTAGGTTTTTGTACCGTCTTGTCATTGTGGATAACTATTTTATGCTTCTCTGTGGTTCATGTGTTTCTTTTGCCCCTACCTGCTGTGTCATGACATTAATGCGATGTGATCAGTGTTCTCATATTGCAGGAGTATTTGTGGGAGTCTGTTAGTGGTATTTACTTACATAAGTAAATACCGTAGTTTATCATATGAGCTTCTCTTTTTATTGAATTTGCTGTAAGAAGATAATTTACATGGTCTTTTGATATTTGTTGTTCGAGCTGGCTTGATAACGTTTTGATAATTGTATAACACAATTTGATATTGCTCTCAACTTTAAGCGTGAGATCTGAGGGTCCATGATTGGTAATTTGTTTTGCTGGTATCAGCTTGCAGAAACTGCAAGGCCTGTTGTCTTTTGGGTTTTAAAATCATCAAACTTTATTCTTGCCAATTATTTGCTGCATCAGAATGAATGGCAACCCAATTTAGATATGGTTTAACTAAAACAGTGGTTTCATATTTACCGCTTCGAAATTAGAACATTTTTCGTATAATCAGTGGAAAAAAAGTGCTTTGTGTGATGGTAACATTTGCTTTGAAGTAATACATTTGCATCGATCCGCGGGGCCTAATGTTTTAATGAAGCTGTCATAACAAGTTTGATTTCATTCTAAATCGAAATCACATAGATTCGAAGCGTGAGAAAACTTTAAAATCTGTGTTTAACTCGGTTCTTCGTTTAACATAATGGTTGGGGACTTTGGGTAATTACTATTTGGATTGATTTAATTACGTTAAATAAGTGATATGTGGAGATTTGCTAACCTGGCGGGTCCGTGGAAGTTAGTATACTTACACAGACTTATTTTGACGAGCTATTTTTGGAACATTATTAAGCTTTATATTTTTCTTAGTCTAGTCAAAGTTAATTTCGTCTGTTATCCATTAGCCCCTTACCTGCATGCGTGCGTAATACTAATCAGATACTGTTAACAAGTATT
Source organism: Bolinopsis microptera (assembly GCF_026151205.1). Taxonomy (NCBI): domain Eukaryota; kingdom Metazoa; phylum Ctenophora; class Tentaculata; order Lobata; family Bolinopsidae; genus Bolinopsis; species Bolinopsis microptera. The sequence goes on from NC_087081.1 coordinate 866,216, forward strand.
TTATGATAAGGTACCAAATGGTGAGTCAGAGAAAAGTTTATCAATGAATGTATGTGTTAATCTAAAATATCGAGATTTTGTTCAGCGCTGATCAGCTTATTTATGGCAAATATATAATAGATTATTATTTCAGGCAGTGGGAAGTAGTTCAAGATCTTGATGGTGTTATCAGTATTCGACCAGGCAACCTTTTGGACCAGAAATGTATTCTGGGGGACTTTGCTTACTCACGACCTCCCGGTTTGTTTTTGTCAGAAACATAAATCAAAATATCAAGTTGTCTATCATATTATTAATTTAACGATCTTGTCACTGATATAAAACAAATTAATATTCTACTTAATAGTAATTTTTATGCTGCAATTTATAAATATATGGGTAGATTCTCTTATGGTTTCTGCATGATCAATAGTGTCAATATGGAATTTCATTAACAGAATCTGTAAAATTAAAATTTAGCAAACCAATAGTCCCTATTATAGGTATATAGTTGTTTCATGGTACTTCCACCAAGGCTTATGAGATAATAAAGAAGATTTATAAAATCAAAAAGGTCTTAACAATCGAGGATTATATCCTTTACTACGATTTCACTTAAGCACGGCACTAATTGATGAATATCGTCTCTGCTGGCTATATTGTTGACATGTGCAACGAGCAAAGCAACGATTACCGTCCGTTAAGCCAATATCAAATTCGAACGGCATCTCGTGGGGTAGATAGAACGTTTGTTGGTAATTCCAGAGCTTTTTTGATGTCTTCTTTGTCTTTATTGCTACCTCTTCTGCATAAAACCAACTCTGAAAAGTATGTTTTTGTCAAAGTGATGATGTTTTTAATAATTTTTGATCCCACTAAACAATTAATACATCTTTATAACGCGAAGTTTTGTGAAATTAGGCCATTTTCAAAACGATATCCAACTGAATCTGTGCTATATCAAGATAAAAGCTTACACCAACAGTTGTTGAATTGGTGTAACTATTTCATGTTCTCCAAAATAGTTGATTAATAGTTATTCCTTTGGAAAATGAGGTGATGACCGGTTTGGCTTTTTGGACAAATTCGCCTAAGTAAGTTGTCACTCCCAACTGGGTCACAGGATATCGCAGCAGCCTTCGTTTTCCACATTGTCGTGTGGCTCAGCATTCCCCTAACAAGTGTCGTTGTCTAGTAAAAAAGGTGTGCGAATTTTCAGTTATTAATCGTCTAATATCTTTTATCTAGCAATCTAGACTGTATAATCTGTTCCCTCGATAAATTTCGAGTTTTTTTCTAAAGTTTTGTCTAAAGTTAAATCTTTTAGGTCTTAGTTAAGTTTAAACTAATTTTAAAACTACAAATATATTACCATTTTTTGAGTATTATGTAACAAGATGGAAATGTTTAAAGCGGGTAATATATATCTAATCCCAGTTACATAATTTTAATATGAAAGACTTAGGTTGTATCCCGTTTGTAAACTTTGTTTAAAAGCATTAATAAGTGTCACCCTGAATTTTTAATTCGTCCAACTCTGCAGGTGGAAAAAAGATACCATATGAGTCATGAACGAATACTTAGAAGATGACTCTGGGCAGCACGGCCATGCCAAAAGCGATGGATTTGGTAAGTTTTTGAATTTGTATTTTAGTTTTAGTATGCTTGCTAATACCTATTCGCTGTACCCACACGCCGTAAAACGCTTTAATTTACTCATTGCTACTAATATAATTATTGTCATAAGTACCATTCTACGTACAAAGGACTGAAACTTTCTTTCGACATTGATCCATTGTTTGCGATACAGATCGCAGCACTTCTCCCTGTCACGTGTTGTGTCTTCTGTAAGAGAAGGCTGCACGCTTTTGAAAATGCTCTCATTCCGTCCTGCTCGGCCTGTACGGGAATCTGAATTTAAAACCTCAAAGATGTAATTGTAGCTTTTATATGTAAGCGGACATGGTTCCAAAAAAATATTCGAGGATCATATATTGCTATGTTTTGTGGTTAGCGTAGTTGGTTGGAAGCAATTTCGAAGGTCGTGTGTTTAATTCAAAATGCGTACGCAAGCAACAATGAATGATTTAAAAACGTCAAGCTTAGCTCTCCGGACATCTTGTTAGAAAATTCTTCGAGGGTTTTTGTCATTTGTACTTGACTGATGTTTCTTGAACTCCTGTGAGTTGAACTTTTTATTTTAATCACTCTTTGCCGAGGTCATCTTATTAAATCATGCTAATTGTTTTGGCATAATTTGTTTCGATTTTTTTCTGTATCTTATTTCTATTTTTTGTTTTGTTTTTAGTCTTAAGTATAGTAACAATACTATTGCATCGAACCCATAGTAGGGCACTTGTAGCTGGATAACAATTCTCACCATCCCATTCTCTGTCATCAAGCATTGAGGCTCTATCTCGTTTTGTTTTATGTCGGGTATTTGGGAGTGAAATAACCTCTACGGTTTCCACCAGGTCGCGTTAGGTCTCTTCTCTCAGCTTCACTAGGGCCGGAAGTTTTTATTGTCACATTGTTCGGTTTTGAAATATTAAAGGTTATAATTTGTTATTGAAAATGAGTACTCAATTTAATTTTAGTTCGGATGTATTGCTGACGGAGCCTCATGGTATATTTTTTAAACATAAATTATTAGAAAACCTCTTTCATTGCAAGATATCGTTACTCCGCACTTCACAGCTACATTTCCACTATGTCACTCTTGGGCTGGTTCACCGACAAAGAAGTTCCGATCAGGGCTGTATAGTGAGGATCCCTTACTGTTTGATAATGATGCGTCTGTTACTGGGTTCTTTACTATGTTGGTTACAGTTTTCGGTCCGATCTACCCTGGTTTTCATCGTCACTTTCTAAGAATTTCGCTCATCGTTGCAGGTGAGGCAAAGAATAACTGGGTCTTTTCTGAAAAAATAACACAAAGTTAAGCTTACAAAGTACCAAACACTTTGATGCACTGTAAAGTGTCGGAATTTTTGAAGAGTTCAATGATCATCTATTTGCTTTTTTGATGATTAGCTTATCTTGTAATAGGAAAACGGTGTGGAGTGGGTGTCGGATCATAGATTGATTTGAAAACCTTAAGAAATGAATCAAGACTCAAACCAAAAATGTAAACAGGAATTTATTAGTTGCTGATTACTTGGGACCAACCGAATTTTGCTACAAAGTTGTGATTCAAATTAGACTTACCTTTAATTTTGCGAATTGTCTGCGTGAGATCTTTTAAAAATTCTTTCTAATGGCCGTTCTCCTCCTCCCCAGTTTTTAAAACAGGAGCTTCATCTATCAATTCACAGCGTACACACTTTCTTTCCAAAACAGCGCTCTAATATCTGCAGTAAGTTAACGATACAAAAAAATTGTAGGTCATTTCAGAGCTAACGAAGGGGTTTTCAAGGTATTTTAATTCTATATAAAGTGTACAAGGTATTATCTACATTATGTCCTAAGATTCTGTCACTTCATCACTCTTAAATACATTTTGTTTCCAATCTGGCATAATTCAACGACTGTCACTCACTTATTTTCCGTTAGAGATTGGCAAGTAGCTCAGGCTGAACCCACCAACGCATTGTAATCATTTCCTTTGAATGCCTCATCATCCAATTGCGCATCAAGCATGGACCCTAAACTGCAATTGGTTTTGTAATTGTGTGAGTGCTGCCGACTTACGGAGAGATGAATACTGTTTTATTCATGGGTACCTGAGTTTAAAACGTCAATTGAACGATTGCTTATAAATTGAATAAAGGAAATTGTCGAACATGGCTTGATAATAGGCTGTATTATAGCGGATAATAGCTGGTATTAGCTATAAAAATAGCACTGCTAAATTATGATATGTCCGGATAAAGATACTTCACCAACCTTGTCTTTGAATGTGGTAAACGTGAGTATATGATAATTGCTTTTAATGGTGTTATTATCAATGTTAGGCAGTTTAGTCCTTCGCTTGACCGAGGTAGGTAATACTTTGGAAGATAAGCCGACTTCCCGCACTGCAGTCGGCATTGCTGCACGAAATCCTTTCCGACAGAAACATTGCTACCCCAGTTTTTGCTCTTCTGTCATCGTTATTGCGAAATCTCCCCCAAAAGGTCAGACTGGACATCTGAAAAACACTTTTATTACTCTCGGACTTTGACTTTTCAAAACTTAACTTAAACCGCTGATTGTGATTATATGTATGATATTATTAGTGGATTAAGTTATTATCATTCAAACTCTATTATGTGTCAGACTATTACATTAATTTGCAAGTCGTACTTTTTATTTTTAGTTTTACAAGAAACAAGGATTAAAATGGTTTACTTGTCGATCAAATTTTAAATCTTGTATTACGTTTTTAAATATCAAATTATCACCAGTTAAGTTCCAGTTGGGCGAGGGAGCTTTCTATCTCAACATAAGCTGTACAATTTGTTAGATCAATTGTTGGTAAGTTTCCAACTTACTAATATTGATAATCAACGGTACGGATTTATATTTACCAGAATGATGGATTTCGGCGTTAAAATAGTTTCTTGTATTTCAATTGTAAATTAGTTCATTCTAGATTCTTAGCAGATTGAATAAAACAGTCGTAATTAAGTTATGTTGTGGAAGTTGTTAAACATTGATGTATTTCAATGAGTCTGGATATGTACCAATTGCACCTGACATATAACAAAACCAAGAAGGTGTGTACATTTATATTATTGAGGGCACCCTGATATTCCACGAAAAGTAACAAAATGTTAAGCAAAAGTCAATTTCAAAACGCTACCAGTTTCTGGCAATCATCCACCATAAGTGCATGAGCGGGGACACAAATTGTCAACTCTCGAGGAGTTTTCCCACCTTTTGGTACAGCTATAATTCTATTCCAATTGGATCATATTACTCAATTTCTAATTAAATACGATCCTTAATAAAAAATATTTTCTGGCTATTATTGGTCTTTTGTATGTTTGTAAAGGTTAACATAAGCTGGTGTTTAAGAAGGAGGTCGTCTTCTTCACACTCATCTGTCTTTCCTCTGCGAGCTCTTCACTCAGCTTCCTCCTCATCTTCCCATATCAAACATTGTACCGTCAGCCAGATCCTCAATTGTCACCATATTCTTTCTGGCGTGTCCTTTTATAGCGTTTTTTAACCTGTGAACACAAAATAATAAAATTAAACCAGTGCCAAGTCGTGTGATAGTTTGCAGTTTTTAAACTCTCCCACTTAATTTACTTCGGACTTTTTCCACAGCCACATTGTGATACAAGTGTAACTACCGATTACAGGAAGCCAAAGGATTCAATGATATAATAATGAGCTAACGGACTGGTAGCTCTGTTTAGTTTAATGGTCTCGATATGCACTGCCTGTCTGGCCTGTCTCTTTATTTGTAACCTTTTGTTGAGCCTTTTCTCGTAAGGATACAGCGTAGCTTGATTAGCTACGCCAGTTCATAAAGAACTTGCCACAATTGTCACCTTACTGATCACAGGATAAGTGTTAATGTTATTGTATTGATAAAAGCTATGTAACTTATACTGTCCGCGAGATAGAGACATTGGAATGTCTTGGTGTGTCTGCTGTCCTTGTGCAGGATTCCTAGCAGTGTTGAGTCCAGGAAAAAGGCTTTCTTCCGCGGTATGTACCGGAAGAGGGTCTTTACCTTTATGACTGTCATAAGTGTCTGTGGACCTCACGTTCTTACTCTCGCCTTGCTCTTTTTTCTACTACTACCTGTATGTGGAATAAGTCTGAAATTTCGTTTAATTCATTTAGTTTAAATTATCTTAGAACGAGGATAAAGCCAAATTAAAGCACATGTTGAGCCAAGTTACTAAATTAGGTAATTATTATAAACAGAATAATACTATTAATTGATCTTTGAAATTGTTTACCTTTATTTCATTTTCGACTTCCTTTTTCAAACGGTCAAGATAGTTGATGGCTTTGTGGCAGACACACAATGCTGTCTTTGTGAAAGATTGGCCATCAGCTGCCCGAGAGGTGAGGTTGGCTAACTCCATCACATAGTCCATGGACTTCCTCTTACGGGTCGATTCCCATACCTGGAGAATCCGGGAATTATTACACTGTTTCGTTCGGTTAAACTGTTTTGCAGCAACGGAAGACTGAAGAAAATCTATGACCTTTCATAGCTTTAAAAATGTTGATGGAAAAATCTTCCGATTGTTGTGTGTGAACGTACTCATAGGCCGCTAGCTTCTGGAGAATTGCTCTTGTGGGTATCTGCCTTTTCACCAATTCCAGGTTACGCATATTTGTTGTGCCCAGCGTACCGGAATGATGGAGGTTGTGAAATGGAGGCACATACGTTTCTCTTTCCCGTCCACCGTAGTTTGATGCCTTATCAAAATTGTGTTTGAGCAGACCTAGATAGAGAAACCTGTCTTCCGTAGATAACCTGATAAGTTCAAGTTAAGTTATGGAGCCGTGTATTCTGAATATTTTAATTTAATCATCTGCTAATTAGGACCAGCCGAATAATAAAGATTCATTTACGATCCCTGTAAAGATTGGGCACAACTATGGTCCTTTTAATTGTAGATGTTTGATACGTTTTATGAACACTCCCTCCGTCAAAGATAATCATAGTATCATCATTTGTGGAATTACAATTTGACGCTTAAATCAAACTTACAATGGGTCATCGGATTTCAAATGTCCGTATCTGTCTCCACATTTCTCTCCGCGACCTCTGTTTCTTCTTGTGATCTTTCTCTAGGTGCGCACCAGAAGTGCCCGGTTAGTTTTCTCAGCCCTGCATAATTATAATGGTCCTGGTCAGTATCAAATTTCTATAGATATATTTTTAGAGTTCATTGTAAATTGAGATTAGGATTGCTTTATTGCAATAAATCAGGACGAGAGTTTTTTCCTTTTTAAAAGCGCTTTGTCAGTCGTTAACATTTCAGCTGATTTTAAAACCTTGGATTTATAGATTGAGACAGTTTTCATTTAACACAAATAATGATTCGAGGAATTTTACTTTAAAGGTCGGTACGACTGTCAGGTATCAAATGTCAATAGGGTGATAAATTTTACCTGGCAATCAATACAGGGACACTGAAACACGGGAAAGTCGTTCTCCAGTCACTAACTTTAAACTGGAGTATCCTGTCTTTAACCTCGTAACACTGCTCCTGATAATAAATGTCGTCAGCTAAAATTTAAACGTGTTAACTAACTCATTACCAATACACCGCGTCTTTTATTCTCAAAAAGTTGTAACAGTTACTGTATGAGAAACTTAATAATAATTGGTTGTACTCGTGGCAGATATACTATTATAATATAGTCTGGATTATGATTATAACGATGTTGATGCAAACCTTAGCTCTGTCATAAATGCCTTCTTTTCCCTGTGATTGAGATAACAATTCCATCGTTCTCGGGTGGTCTTCCTTGCATTCATTATTATCCATGCCTGAGTAGCATTGCTTTCCAGTAAGAGTCCAGGGTTTTTTTTTAAACAACTTCTGGTACGCCTTTTTGACATTAGAGATGGCCGCCTTGGGATTACCTAATGCGTATTAGCAGCTTCCCTGTAAAAGTGGATTCTCTAGTTTGGATTCTTCGAGTGGACCAGCTTCATTATTGCTGATATGGTGATATTTTTTTAAAAAAATGTATTGTTTACTCTTGTTACTCTTGTTACTCTTGTTACTCATGCTAATCCACATACTAACTATTAGCTTTAAATAAATATTTTTAAAATGAACCCTTAAAGTTTTAGAAGGTCGAGAGTTAAAAATGTCAGGAATGTGTTAATCTTTAGTTGTACTTGTAACTGTGAGGTTGGTTATCAGGCGCGTTTTATCGTGGAACAACTCCAAAGGAGGTTTTTATAACATCGAAACAATTCTGTGTGGTCTTACATTTAATAAACAACACGATCGAATAAGTTAATTTTTTCATTAGATCGCATTTACCGTGAGGAGTGTCATGAGGGTGTGAAAGTTCCCGTGTACTCCGTGTGCTTGTGTACTGGGGTCGTTGACACTTGCCCATGGCGATCTTTGGCATTCTGCACTTTTCTCTTGTTGTCATTCCTGTCGCCAAATAAACCCATGCTGTGATCTGAATATTTTATTCTTCGTCATAAACTTGTTGTTTAGTTAACTAAAGTTATTCACAACACACCTATTAAAGCCCAGAGTTAAGTTTACGAAAATCAGTCTCGAAACCGAAAGGAATGTTCAATGAAGTTTCACACACACAAATTCGTAAAGACTTACCCCATCAGATTGGCAATATTTTGCGCTGCGGTTTTCAGGATGTTTATGGTTCCCGGTTGACACCTGGTTTTCGTCATATTCCAGGTTGCGACGGGACAGAGGTCGAGATCCCATGTCTTCCTCAGTTTGTGCTGAAGATGAGGATTTAAACCATTCCTTCGCGCAGGTTAGATCCGGATCTTTGTCCACTGATCTACAATCATAGCCTCCTCGACGAAATGGCTCTGGAGCAACTCGCTCTTCGGCCGACAGGGTCTGGAGATCAGCTTCTGAATAGCTTAGTTTTAGTTTGTATAATTTTATCGTGAATAATTTTTTTTATTTAGATATGTAATAATTAAATAAATATTAGCGCTCTTACGAGAAGTCGTAGTTGTGGATCTCATAGTTCATAATATAAGTTACTAATGTAGTATAGGAGCATTTTCATGGTATTATAATACCCTACAATACCTGTGAGGTTCTTGATCGGTATCTCAGGTTTTGTCCCCGACATCGATATAGGAGCACGGCACACCCTGTATCACAATCATGAGGTGAAATATTCTATCCGGGTCTCCTTGGCCCAGCTCTGCGTCTTTTATTACCCTGTTGAAATTGTCCCCACCAAGAACTCCACGCGGGAACAAGAATACGAGTAGGGGATTGGATAATCACATTAGCGTATCCTAGTTGATATTACCCCCTGACTCTGAAATAACAGTACAAGTGAATTAGTGGTTGCGATCGTTAAATTTATCTCGGAAGATTTAATAGGAAATTTTAATATATGATATAGTTAGTGATTGGTCACATTCTTTGTACGTGATCCTACCTGGAGGGGGTTTATTTAAAAACATATAGTGATTCGAAAAGATTTTATTTTGCAAGAGCTTTCAAAATACGGTGTTGTATTAGTCTTCAAGGCTAATCTTTACCGTTTAGCACAACTTATGAGGAAACCGGTTTCTTCAAAAGTAATAAAGGGACGGGGGCCTTCATAGCCGGTCCAGCAGGTATGCGAGCGAACTTTAAAGTGATTATCTGGTTAGAGTGATAGCTTTTCTTCTGGAATTTCCGGATTATCATTGCCATTTCGTAACATGATTTCCCGCAAAAGCTTAATAAGTCCCCTGGCCCAGTTTTGTGGAACAGTGATCCCATTGACCCCAACACTGTCAATAGATCTGTTCGACAAACCTAAAGAAGTTTGACTTATAACCATTTAGAGCCTATTTTTTCTATGGAAGACATTAAATACAAGGGTATAAAGATGCACAGATCAGGACGGGCGCGGGGGGCGGGCCGAGTGGTAAACATATACGATACGATAAGAAATTGAAAAATTGAAAATTACAAGTATATTTATACTAGAAAGGTGGAATATTAAAGGTAGAATTCGGGGTTGCCAGGCAGGCACTCTTGCATAATGTTACTGGATATATACCATGGGTTACTGAAGCAACCAGTGTGACACCCAGCTTCGTAGCATACACACTCATTTTCTGGCTTCATTAAATTCTGATATCTCCGGTCGCGATTGCCATTCGCTTTTTGGAAAGCATTGTCTTTGTCGTCTAACTTTCCGGAGGAGTGTTGACATTATCTTGTATGTTACCGATGCTCGATCGGCATAACTCCTCAGCTTTCAGCTGAGATTCCCATCTCAAGAACATCTGTAGTCTGTTATCTCTGAAATAGTAGTCATGATTCCACATAGAACGAATCATTATTTCCCTACCAGGTTTATTTTCAATTAGTCACCAGTTGTAGCAATCAGATTATCAGGCGAAAATAACCTTACACTTTTTGTCCCATCACTGTGCAATTATCTCCGTATTTTTCATTCGCAAAATCGATGGATTTTCTATGCGAGTAGCTGCCGTCGTTCTTTTGTCAGCAAGCGTCTACTAGGTGTCAAGGAGGGCAGAACTCGACTGTTCCTGTACGGAGAAGGGAATTACAAATTAATATAGCAGTGGCTTTGGCTTTGGCATTTGAAGAGGTTTTTCAATATTAGATTTCATGGAAGTATAACAGTTGACCCAGGTTAAAAAATTGCGAAATTAAGTTATCTTAATTCGAAATCTGTTTTCTTTGAATGTGGGTAGATTAGTTTTTATAGTCAAAGTTTTATATAATAGACATACTATAAATTTTTTTTTAAACATGATTGTTGCTTTAAATGTTATTAAATTTGGCAAATTTCACTATTCCTTACATCTTGATCGAGATGAAATAACTGCTGTTTCGTTCGAGGACGCTTTGGGCTGTTCTGCTTGTCCCAATATGTTAATACGAAAAGAATGTCGACTTGGACCCTGAACGTCTTCAATCTGGCGAAAGAAAAGAAAACAGTTATAAAGTTAAATTAGGTTAATTTCATGATTAACAAAAATATGTCTAGCCTAACTAACCATTTAATATTCAATAATCATATTATATGGTAAAGTTTTTGTCGACTTGTGACCACTCATTAAAGTGGCTGGCTTCAAAAAGTTTTCTTGATACAGGATAATTTTCATATTGCCCATTTTACTTGACTTTGTATACTTGGACTTGAAACCTGCACTAATATAATCGCTCACCAGAACTTGTATAGAACCGGTCCTTAAAAAATCCTTACTGATTTCTATCTATTGAACGATTTAACGGTATTAACAGTAATGGAATTTTTAACGGGTATTAACCAGTAATGCAATGTGGCCGATTTCAAGGAGACAAGTTTAGTTTCCGAGGGGAACTACATATTACTCCAGCTCAGGTATTGAAACAAGACTTGATGCGTCACAATTACCTATTGTGACATTTTCAGAAAGTGTAACACTTTAATAATTTAAATTGGGGACTAGAAATGTAACACTTTAAATATTGTTAATTTACACGGTTCGGTTAGTTATATATCGAATGTTCTTACTACACGAATGAGAATGTGAGCACGCGCTAAAGGCTAATGTAATATGGTGAATAAATACAAAAACATACAACAATTCTGAATCACAATCTCACCAATTTTCCAGCCGTTACAATAAGAAAGCTTTAGGCTCTATCAGGTTATCCTAAAAGTCAGAAAGAGCCTCCGGCTAGCCACCTTATTGTAATAAGACTAGAAGTGTCAACGGTTCACTAATACATTGTAAACACATCTGGTGTTTTTCACACTTCACCAGGACCTATTTTACTTGACTTTGAAACCTGCTAGTACTAATATAATCGCCTCACATAGCGGTCCTTAAATCCTCTGTTTCTAAACTATTGAAACGATTTAAACGGTATTGACAGTAATGTAATTTGTCTGTGGAAGTGGAGAGTTTTGGATTTTTAAGCTGAACTTTAGAACTGTATGATTACTGTATCAGACAAACTTATCGCAGGATACTGTTGAACAGCAACAACATTTTGAAAAGAGACTGATTTTCAAGGAGACAAGTTTAGTTTGCGTGGGAACTACAATTACGCCATTCAGTATTGAAATGGAACAAGACTTGATGCGTCACAATATCTATTGTGACATTCTTCAGGAAGTGTAACCTTGTTAATGTAACATGACTAGAAATGAAACACTTAAATATTGTAACAAGATTAGAAGTGGGACACTTACAATATTATGGATACGATTTAGAAGTGTAACACTTAAATATTGTGATTTGATTGATGTAACATTAGTTCATGTAACCAATAGCTTGTTCAGTTAAGTCATGAATCTGACCGTACTCACAGGTTGTTAGGGTTTTCCTTTATATACACGGGTTACAACGAGGTACACTGTGCAATTTTAATTTTAGTATAAGTAATGTGCCTGGTGTAATTACACCGGATCGGTTAGTATATCGTATGTTCTTACTACACGAATGGATTGGTGGCACACGCCACTGTAATTATGGTGAATAAAATACAAAACATTACAACAATTTTGAATTCCACAACTCACACTTTTCCAGCCTTTACAATAACAAAGCTTAGCTCATATCATGTTCATCTAAACGTCAGAAGAGCCTCGGCTAGCACCTTATTGTTATAAGACTAGAAGTGTCACGCTTCACTGATATATTGTAAACACATCTGTGTTTTCACACTTCACAGGACCTATTTTACTTGACTTTGAAACCTGCTTGTACTAATATAATCGCTCACCATTAGATGTCCTTAATCTCCTATGTTTCTAAACTATTGTTGTAACGATTTAACGGTATTGACAGTAATGTTATTTGTCTGTAGAAGGAGGGTGTTTTTTGATTATTTATCCTGAACTTTAGAAAACTGTAATGATTACTGTATCAGTCAAACTTATCGCCTGGAATGATTCACACGCCACATACATTTTGAAAGAAGTAGGAACTGATTTCAAGGAGGACAAGTTTAGTTTTGCGAAGGGAACAACAATTACTCCAGATCAGGTATTGAAAAACAAGGACTTGATGCGTCCACAATTATCTATTGTGACATTTCAGAAAGTGTACCACTTTGTAATTGTAACATGACTAGAAATGTAAACACTTAAAATATTGTAACAAGATTAGAAGTGGGCACTGCCCCCACCCCCCCCCCCCCCCCCCCCCCCCCCCCCCCCCCAAATGATTTTGATACGATTAGAAGGGTAAAACACTTAAATAATGTGATTTGATTAGAAGTAACATTAGTTCATGTTAACCAATAGCTTGCTTCAGTTAAATACATGAATCTGGACCGTTACTCAGTATGTTTTGGGATATTCCTTTATAACACGGTTACCGAGGTACACCTGTGCAATTTTAATTTCAGTATAAGTAATGTTGCCATGGTGTAATTTACAACGGATCGGTTAGTATATCGTATGTTCTTAACTTCACGAATGAGATATTGGTGGCACACGCCAATGTAATTGGTGAATAAAAGACTAAAAAATTACAACATTTTTGATTTCACAACTCAAATTTTCCAGCCTTTACGATAATCAAAGCTTTAGCTTCATATCATGTTATCCTAAACGTCAGAAGAGCCTCCGGCCTAGCTCCTTATTGAATAAGACTAGAAGTGTCCACGCTTCCACAGATATATTGTAACACATCTGGTGTTCAACACTGCACAGGACCTATTTTACTTGACTTTGAATCCTGTAGTTACTAATTTAATCGCTCACATAGCTGTCCCCTTAAATTCTACTGTTTCTTACTATTGTACGATTTAACGGTATGTCATTAATGTAATTGTCTGTAGAAGGAGGAGTTTTTTGATTTTAAAGCTGACTTTAGAACTGTAATGATTAATGTATCAGTCAACTTATCGCAGGAACTGGTTTCACAGCACAACATTTTGAAGAGCCTGATTTCAAGGAGCCAAGGTTAGTTTGCGATGGGACTACATTACTTCCAGATCAGGTATTGAACAAGACTGATGCGTCACAATTATCTATTGTGACATTTTCAGAATGTGTAACACTTTGATGATGTAACATGACTAGAAATTGGTATACTTAAATATTGTAACAGATTAGAGTGGCACTTAATTTATTCTGATACGATTAGAAGTGTAACACTTAAATATTGTGATTTGATTAGAAGTAACATTTGTTCATGTAACCAAAATTTAGGGCCCTTTTGTTTTTTTTTTTTTTTTTTTTCCAGTTTTTAAAAATTTTTTTAAAAATCCCCCCCCAAAAAATTGGGGGAAAATAAAATCTGACCGTACTCACAGTTATGTTATGGATATTCCTTTATAACACGGTTCCACGAGGTAGACTGTTGATTTTAAATTTAGTATAAGTAATGCGCCATGGTGTAATTACACCGGAGCGGTTAGGATTATATATGTATGGATTCTTACTACTAACAAATGAGATTTGGTGGCACGCGCTATTGCAATTTGGTGAATAAAATACTTAAACATCACAATTCTGAATTCACAACTCCCACTTTTTCCAGCCATTACCAATAAGAATGCTTTTAAGCTCATATTCATGTTATCCTAAACGTCAGAAGAGCCTCCGGCTAGACCTTATTGTAATTAATAGACTAGAAGTGTTCAAGCTTCACTAAGATAAATTGTAACACATCTGGTGTTTTCCACACTTCACGGACCTATTTACTTGACTTTGAACCCTGCTTTACTAATATAATCGCTCACATTAGCGGTCCTTAAATTCCTACTGTTTCTAACTATTGGATCGATTTAACGGTATTGACAGTTAATGTAATTTGTATGTGGAAGGAGGAGTAGTTTGATTTTAAGCTGTGCTTTAGAACTGTAATGGATTACTGTATCAGTCAACTTATCGCAGGAAACTGATCACAGCACTAACATTTTGAAAGAGGACTGATTTCAAGGAGACAAGTTTAGTGTGCGAGGGAACTACACTTACTCTGATCAGGTATTGAAAACAAGATTGATGCGTCTCAATTATTATTGTGACATTTTCATAAGTGTAACACTTTGATAATGTAACATGACTAGAAATGTTACACTTAAATATTGTAACAAGATTTAGTGTGGGACACGTAAATATTATGATACGAATTAGAAAGTGTAGCATTTAAAATATTGTGATTTGATTAGAAGTAACATTAGTTCATGTAACCAATCAGAATTGTTCAGTTAATTACATGAATCTGACCGTACTCACAGTTGTTATGGGATATTCCTTATAACACGGTTACACGAGGTACACTGTGCAATTTTTAATTTAGTTTAAGTATGTGCCAATGGTGTAATTTACACACCGGATCGGTTAAGTATTTCGTATGTTCTTACTACACGAATGAGATTGGTGGCACACGCCCAATGTAATTGGTGAATTAAATAACAAAAACATACAAACAATTTTTGAATTCACACTCACACTTTTTCCAGGCATTTACAATACAAAAGCTTTCAGCTCATATCATGTTATCCTAAAACGTCAGAAGAGCCTCCGGCTAGCACTTATTGTAATATGACTAGAAGTGGTCACGCGTCACAATATATTGTAACACTTCTGGTGTTTCTACACTTCACAGGACCTATTTTACTTGACTCTGAAACCTGCTAGATTCTAATTAATCGCTCACATAGCTGTCCTTAATTCCTACTGTTTCTAACCTATTGAACGATTTACGTATTGACAGTAATGTAATTTGTCTGGGAAGGTGGAGTTTTTGATTTTAAGCTGAAAAAAAAAAACTTTCTAGAACTGTAATGATTACTGTATCAGTCAACTTATCGCATGAACTGATTCACAGCACAACATTTTGAAGAGACAATGTGGACGATTTCTAGGAGACAAGTTTAGTTTGCGAGGGAACCACAATTACTCCAGAATCTGGTATTGAAACAGGAACTTTGGTGCGTCACCATTTAATATTGTGATCATTTTCAGAAGGGTTAACACTTTGATAAATGTAACATGACTAGAAATGTAAAAAACTTAAATATTTAACAAGATTAGAAGTGGGACAATTAATTATGATGATACGATTGAAGTGTAACACTTAAATATTGTGATTTTGATTAGAAGTAACCATGTTCATGTAACCAATAGCTTGTTCAGTTAATTACATGAATCTGACCGTACTCAACAGTTAAGTTATGGGATATTCCTTATAACACGGTTACACGAGGTACACTGTGCAATTTTTATTTAGTTTAAGTAATGCGCCATGTGTAATTTACCCGGATCGGTTTGTTATTTATCGTTATGTTCTTACTACACAAATGAGATTTGGCTGGCACGCGCTAATGCAATATGGTGTATAAAAATTACAAAAAACATACAACAAATTCTGATTCACAACTTCACCAATTTTCCAGCCTTTACAATCAGAAAGCTTTAGTCATATCATGTTATCCTAAACGTGTCAAAAGTGCCTCCGGCTAGCACCTATTGAATAGTCTAGAAGTGGTCACGCTGCACTAATATATTGTAACACATCTGGTGTTTTCACACTCACAGGACCTATTTTACTTTACTTTGAAACCTGCTAGTACTTATATAATCGCTCACATAGATGTCCTTAAATCTTCTGTTTCTAAACTAGATTGACGATTTATTTAAACGGTATTGACATTAAATGTAAGTTGTCTGTGGAAGGGAGGAGTTTGATTTTAAGGCTGAACTTTTGAACTGTAATGATTACTGTATCTGTCAACTTATCGCACGGACTGATTCACAGCACAACTTTTTGAAGAGACAATGTGGCCGATTCAAGGAGCAAGTTTAGTTTGCGAGAACTACAATTACTCCAGGTCAGGTTATTGAAACAAGACTTGATGCGTCACAATTATCTATTGTGACATTTTTCAGAAGTGGTAACACGTTTGATAATGTAACATGACTAGAACTGTATCCTTAAATATTGTAAAAGATTAGAAGTGGCCCACTTAAATATTTATGATTACGATTAGAAGTGTAACATTAAATATTGTGATTGATTAGAAGTAACATTTGTTCATGTAACAAATTGCTTGTTCAGTTAATTACATGGAATCTGACCGTATCACAGTTGTTATGGATATTCCTTTATAACTCGGTTCAACGAGGTACACTGTGCAATTTTAATTTAGTATTAGTAATGCGCCATGGTTGTAATGTAACCGGATCGGTTAGTTTTATATCGTATGTTCTTACTACACGAATGAGATTTGGTGGCACTCGCTAATGTAATATGGTGAATATAAATAAAATTACTAAAAAACATACAAACATTATGAATTCACAAACTTCACACTTTCCAGCCTTTTACAATAAGAAAGAGTTAGCTCCATATCATGTTTATCCTAAACGTCAGGAAGAGCCTCCGGCTGCACCTTATGTAATAAGACTAGAGTGTCACGCTTTCACTAATGAGATTGTTACACATTGGTGGTTTCTAACTTCACAGGACCTATTTTACTACTTTGTAACTTGCTAGTACTAATATAATCTAGCTAAACTAATATAACACATAGCTGTCCTTAAATACTACTGTTTCGAACTTATTGAACCGATTTTAACGGTATTGACAGTTAAATGTAATTTGTCTGTGGAAGGAGGAGTTTGATTTTAAGCTGAACTTTAGAATGTAAGGATTACTGTATCAGTTCAAACTTTCGCAGGACACTGATTCCAGCCAACATTTTGAAGAGACAATGTGGGCCGATTTCAAGGAGACAAGTTTAGTTTGCGAGGGAAATACAATACTCCAGATCAGGTATTGAAACAAGACTTGATGGCGTCACAATTAATCTATTGTGACATGTTCAGAAGTGTAACACTTTGATAATGTAAAGACTAGAAATGTAAACACTTAAATATTGTACACAGATTAGAAGTGGGGTCACTTTATACTATTATGATACGATTAGATGTGTAAACACTTAAATATTGTCATTTGATTAGAAGTAACATTTATGTTCATGTAACAAATTGCTTGTGTTCGTTAATACATGAATCTGTCCGTTTCACAGTTGTTATGGGATATTCCTTTTTATAAACACGGCTTACACGAGGGTACACTGTGAAATTTTAATTTAGCATTTTGTCATGCGAATGGTGTAATTTACACCGGATCGGTTGGTCTATCGTATGTTCTTACTACTTTACTACACGAATGAGATTGGTAGGCACGCGCCAAATGTTAATATGGGTGAAATTATTACAATATGTTGCGTATAAAAATACAACAATTCGAATTCTCAACTCGCACTTTTCCAGGCATTGTAAAGAGACTTATGCGTCAAAATTGTTGTAACGACTTCACTATTGTAACTAGGATTAGAACTAGAAGTTATAAAACGCCAGTCTAATAACTGAAATATTAGAATCAGTAACAATATGATTGCGATCGGATACTAGGGTAATATTAGGGCAGCACGGTTTAATGAAATGAAGGGCCACCTGATAAATATATTCAAATCTGAGTCAAAGTTTGTAGACGACTCAAAAAAAACAACTTTTAGTATCATCGACTAAACGTCTTATATTAGTTTATTATATTGAAACTCTAGAATATTGTATTAATGAACGAACGGTAGGTTTCGAAAAGAAGGTGGAGAGGAGCGTACTTTTACTTTACTCTGATTGCAATAATTTGTAATGTTAAATTTATACATTGATTAAAGACGGGCCTGTTTTTTTACTTGTTACGTTGTTTATAACGAGATGCGCTATCAGAAAAACGAATGCTCGGACACGATCACTTTATTAATAAATCAAACTAACAATTCAAGTGGAGTATACTTTAAATAACCTTGTTCAGTTCCTTAGCTAAATTGAATACATTAAACGCCAAACAGTGTGATTCGACAGCACAGCTCTTTAAAAGGGGAAAACCCCGCCTAACCAAAGTAACGATGCTGGTGAATCGCTTGGCTAGCTGTTTACGAAGTTGCCATCCGGGGCAACCCGGGTGTGTTAACCTCGCTCCTGTTCCCACATAAATCACAAGCTGTAGATGCTACCTTAGGTTCCTTGGCATAACTTATTTAAAGGTTTAACTAAAAATGCGAGATTGGTCACTGATTGATTTGATTCGGGCTTTTATATTCTTGGGCCCCTCCCATATGATCAACGTGTATCAGCCAAATTGTTAGCAGTCACATAGTTTTTTTTGTTTTAGTATTTAATTTACAATTCGTATATCACTTATGTGTCGGCCTCCCTACGCCCTAATTGCCGATTGCAAAAATTGAAATATAATATATCGTTTTTATGCATAATGGGGTGTGGTGAAAGTCAACATGTGACGTACAGTTTGATAAAGTTTTTTATGGCCTGCCAGACTGGGGGAGCACTAAATTTCGCAAATTTTGTAGTCCACTTGTATCCGAAATTTCCCCATGGCCCACGTGCACACGCGCACCAACGTCACAGTGACAAATTATCAACCTTCGTGATTCCTTGTAGCTTACACCATACGCCCTATTTTTGTAATGAGGAATGTTCTCGATCTGTGAAACATTGCAACGGCGAGGCCAACTTTCATACATTAGTTAACATATCATAAAACGGGTGATGAATAAAAAATGGGACTACATGTTTTTGAGCCTCAGCTTCCACCTGAACACTTTTTCATTATTTTACACAACCACCAGTTACTCTGAACGATCTCGAAACAGTCTCCGCCCCCATTTGATCAATTGGTTGATCTTGTCCCGTACTGGTCTTCGAAAACTAGGGGAGGGGTTCTATTAAATTTTTTACAGTTAAGAGCCACTGTTCACAGAAGTCGCTCTCAAGGTAGTTCAAGCTTCTACCAAAAACTTTTTAGCAGAGAGTATGCCTAAACTTCCCATCTATCACATCCTAAAGCGATTTTAGCAGCAGAGGTCGGTAGCCAGAGCTACAGGAGACAAAAAATGCCATCCTGTATTATGGCACTTCGAAAAATTGACCCAGTAGAATGCTGGTGAGCCACATAACCGGCTCCCTGGTGATCCGTTTTGGCTGTACTCTCGGTTTTTTCCAGGGCTGTCACATGACTAAATGTTTGTTGTTTGAAAGATGTCAAAGCCTTTAGGATTAGAGGAAAAGACTTATATGAGAAGTCGTGAGCAAATTCAAACATATTAGGGTTTTATTTCGTCCAAAAAGTGACGGACAAAGTAAATTTTGTCAATATCAAACCCATAGAGGCTTTTTTGGAGTCCTCGGGCAACACATTGTACATGCCCGAATATATGCTAGAGAAGCCTACATGAGCCCTAGGGGCACAAAAAAGATGAGACTTGCGCCAACACGGTTTTAGGCCAAACTGTACAGACGGGGAAAAATAAATTTTCTGAGCTTGAAGAAAGAAGCCCTCCTGAAAACAATCAAACTGGGCTCATGGCGTCTTGTCATTGACCATACTGTTAAAAAATTGCCCGCTTTACAACGCTTGTTTCATTGGTTTGAACCAAATATAGTTTATCGACACTAAAAAGGACCCTTGAAAAAAGTCCATTTTTTAGTCATCTCCCGTTAGCATACAATTTATTATTTATACACGCAGTAGGGACTGTGTAAAGTTAGCGATATTTTAACTGTTATCTTAAAACTATGTTAAAGAATTTAGGCTCAAATAAAATTTAATTGTACTAAAAATTTTTGGTTACTTCAAAATTAATCGCCGAAAAATTTAGTCCACATTGAAATTGGTTAACAACAAATTATAGTCACATGGTCAAAAGTTTTGGACTAAATTTATGGTAGGACTAAATTTGTGTTCTTAAGGTACAGTGATACTGACAGACTCAAATCAGAGAAAGGTTATGATACATGCAAGTTGACTTGGAATCTTAACTGACCCAACTCCTACGCAGTACTTCAGACGGGGCCCGTATCTCCGTACAAAACGTCGGTGATCAGTATTTGAAGGACAAGCTGGAGCCGGCGGAAAAGCCAACCATTCTGGACACCCCCTTCCTCAGTCGGCAAGTGAGATGACTTTCAAGGGGGGAGAAATACATTGTAGGGATTATTCATAATGAGCTACGGCCGGAAACGTAAGCTAACCAGCTAAATGAATTTAATTATTAAGTAATACAACGAGAAACAATCGAATTCAAATTATATTAGCTCCTAGTCCCAAATACTTGATGGTTATCTGGCCTCAAAAACAGGTTGAACAGAGAACTTTATTGGATGACTACGCGAGCACTAAGGAGGTAGTTAGAACTTCGATTCACTGTATGGTTATTGTAACATGCGTTGAATTAATTAACTCTGACATTGCACCTTGGTATCCTTTACCGATTTCTAGCACCTGCCTAGTTCCTACCTGCCTAGGGTCGATCCAGAAGAATCTGAAGGATTTTCTGTCTTCTAGTAGAAACGTACGTGAAGTCTTATGTGGTCTGCTAGTATCAAATACTATTATTCAGGTCACTGTTAATACGTGCCGTCTAGTTAGATTCAAATACAGGGATCACGGACTACCGTCTAGCTAGAACAAAAACTCCATTAGTAATCTATACGCAACGCGTAACGTACTGTATAGCTAGGGTCTAAGTTAGGGTTGCTTTGGATCATCCTTGTGAGTCTGCTTTGCCGCCAAATTGATGGTGCGGAATCTTTGCCGCTATCATCTTAGTCCTACCTTCCTCTCTTCCTTCCCTAGTCTTACACTTTGAAATATCTAATTAAATAACATAATCTATTATTTCTAGATCGGTCGTAATGTTAGAAAGAGTATACACTTGTGAGTAGTGAGACTTTATGACACAATTCACGAGCCGCAGAGCCAATAAAGGTAAATTTTGGACCTTGGGACATGAGAAATTGTGGAGAGGAAGGGCAACAATGTGGCCGTATTTCATGTATAGTTTCTTAACTTTCTGCAAGATTTTAATATAACAGGTGATTTTAAATTCATTCTTTACAGGCTACCGAGATTTTCAGTGTCTCAAGTCAACTAAACCTGCTCCTTGCCCTTCATTCAGGACTGCGTTCTACTAAGACAAGTTCTGAAGTTTAGATCGAGATTTAACTATTGAAGTAGATAATCAATTGTATAATGTATAAATTGCATGTATTAAATTTAAAGAATTTCTGTTCTTGAATGACTTGAAAACATTTGAAATCCAATTGTGTTAGTGAGATACAAGAGGGTCTTACTACTATTAGTGCTGTCAATATAATATGCCGATTTTGTCGCAGGTCGACTGGCAAGCAACGACAGGCAACCGGAGTTCAGCAAATTCATCTGATCAGCCTTAAAGTATATGCTCATGATGAACAACGTAAGACATCAATCTTGGTTAAATGTTCTAACTAGATCAAACGATTTGGACATTCATTTACTTAAATGCTACATCAACATGTAATACTTGATAGACATTACCTTCAATTATTTTGTGACTGAACTGTTGAAATGTGAACACAATCCAACCCTTGAATTATGATCATAGGATTACTTCGACCAAGTTTACATACTATATAACATATTATATATTTTAACTATGACAGTGGGTTGCATACGTTACGCTGTTTCAGAAGCCTGTGAACCCGGCTCTTTGTAATATGCAATTTTTTAGCATTATTGTGATAGCTGCACTGAAAAGTATTTTGGGGGGTCTTGTAATTTCTACTTGTAAACTTAACTCAAACCTCAATCTTTTTCTCCTCATCTGAGGACTCTTCATTCTCCCTGTAAAGTAGTACCCATTAAATATATAATATCATAACATTGTTTAGTTCAAAAACAAAACATCATTGAGAATCTGACAAATATTTATGCAAAAAAAAAACACGAGTAAAAGTTCTAAAACACGATTATGATCAAGATTCAAGCTATTAAATCAAATTAAATAATTAGATAGTGTAACTAACATGTCCTCCAGGAATTTCTCCCAGCCCCCGGGATAAGTCTCACAAGTAATTTTATAGAACTCCTCATCAGACATAAGAGAGTCTATGTTAGCCTCACATATTTCATGTGTAAACTCAGGGTTTTCTGCAATCAGTTTACACACATCTACAGGACCTTCTCCGAGGTGAGAAGCTAGATTCTTGTTGACAAGTAGATCTTGTAATGCTGGTACAGACTCAGGTTCTGAGTGTAGGAACATCTCTAGTTCATCTACTTCAGGAGCTTCAGCTTCTTCAGGCTGATTAACTTGTCTTACACATTCCACAAAATCCAGCTGTTCTACTTTTATCTTTTTAGTCTCAACTCTTCCATTCTTATGTTTACCTTTGTGGGACTTCTTCTTTTTGTTGGGAGATTTCTTCTTCTTATTGACTACAGGACTGTCTTTGTCACTGTCTGAGCTGTACCTCTCAGCGGGGTTTCTGGGATCAATATTAACAACCTCCTCAAGTTTTATCAACCCATCTTCATACTGATTCAGCAATGTTTCATCTGCGATATGAGATAATGGATAATATATACGAAAAATGAGTTTTGAGACTACTATACTGTGTCATCAAAAACAAATTTCACAAAATTTGGCAATAATTTGATCTATCACAGTAGCCTTTCTGAAGTGACTACTTAAAGTTGGAGCAGAAGTTCAGAGATTGAGACGAGAGGTTCATTAAAATTGTTAGTTCATTATTTGTTTAACGGATGAAGATTAAACTTACACTGTGAGTAGGCTGAGGTATGTTCCTCCCATTCTTTAGTCCGGTAACATTCCAGTGGTTCATCTAGTGTCATAAAACCCAGTTCCACCAACTTATCTCTGTTATCTCTTATTCTCTTGTATCTTTTGAGACTGTGTTCACACACACCTCCACAGTACCTGGCCCCTTCAAACAACTTCCACAGTGACATTATGTTCTAAATATAACAAACTAGATTTAGCTGGAAGCAACAGTTAGTTTACAACAGAGATATGATAAATATAACTTAAATTTAAATATTAATCAAATGTTGGTTTAAAGTTATGCTGACAATATTAGTTTGAACATCAGTTGGAAAACTCCACCAGTTCAGAATTATAAAATAACTTTACATAGAAGAAAATATAGTCCAATAAGCAATAAGCATAAAGTTATTCGTCAAACTACAAGAAAACTACCAATAACAATTTCTTCAACAGGGTTTATTCTTGCAAGTAATTTCGTGTTTATTTCTGTCACCACTTTCACTAAACCTCCTATCACAGTAAGAACAGGAGTAGGGTTTCTCCCCTGTGTGTGTCCTCATGTGTCTAGTTAAAGTACTGTTCTCAGTAAACCCCTTACCACACACACTACACTTGTGTGGTCTCTCTCCAGTGTGTGTCAGAGCATGTCTCTTCAGATCACCAGATTGTAAAAACAGTTTTCCACAGTACTTACACTCGTGTTGTGATTCTAGCTCACGATCACCATGTGTTCGCTTGTGGTATTCAAGATTGTGTGCTATGTTATAAGACATTGGACACACATCACATCTGTATTGTTGTAGTGGATGCTCTGTGCTGATATGATCATATAGTTCCTGTTCAGAAGGTTTCTTAACACCACACTGCTTGTACCGACACTTGTATGTCTTGTGAGTGTGGTTATTGTAGATGTGAGCAGTGAGATGCTGCTTCTGAACAGCAGTATAGTCACAGTGTGTACACTTGTACTGTTTGTCCCCCGTGTGTGTTAACATGTGACAGGTAAGAACTTGTTGGTGATCAGTCCTATATTTACAGTAGGGACAGCTCAGTCTCGCTACCTTATCGTGTACTGTTCTGATGTGTCGTGTTAAGTTACGCCTCTGAGCAAACATCTTCCCACACTTGTCACACTTGTGTACTTTCTCTTTTCCTGATACTCCTCGAGTCTTCCCACATGTGTGTGTCTCCAGTTCTTGTTGTGTCTTAAACAGCTTAAGACAACCAGTTGCAGTGCAATGATATTGCTGACCTGTAATAATGAAATATTACTGAAATAAAGTGAATTGTTCAGCAATATCTTGAAATAAAGATAATCTTCGATGTGTAATTTACGACTATTTGTTACTATAGAATTTTTCTTACCATTTTCAACATCAGTCTGCAACGAATACCCTAACTCTTCGAAATAGTCCTCTCCGTAGAAAACTAGTAATTCTTCTCCCAACCCAATAGGTTTATACGAATAATACTGTATTCCACCTAGAATAATTATTCCATGATAGAAGGCATTGCACAACGATACAAATATTTATTTATACTAATAGTCATTAACTAAACCAATGTTATTTCATCGCCAGAATACACCTAAGTAAAATACAGCTTATTTAATCTGTGAATGGTAAGTTGCAGGTTTATAACGATTCTGCCCAACATACTTGGGTATGAAATATTCACAACTCATGTAAATAGATAAGTAAAAACGTAGAAAACTGGCGCATATGTCCACCCAATTTTACCTGGGATATTTCTAACAAGGACGTTCTCTTCACATTGACCCCGAGCACAGTTAAGAAACCGTAACCAGTTGCTAGCCCTGTGACTAGCCCCATCTAGGTATATAACATCACCGTCCTGGCTAACAGCACGCCACGCATATCCACTCTCTTTATCTGAAGACTCTAACTTCTTGTACTCCTTTTCTGATATGACTTTTCCCTTGTAGTTACCTGATAAAATAGATAAATCAGAACAACCCACTTTAGGGTACAAACATTTATAGACTTGCTGTCTGGAGAAAGGGACAGTGGACACAAAAAAAAAGAAGTAAAAGCTGATCCCAGCAAATCGCGTGACTTACCCAATATACTTCCTGGTTCAATAAACTGAGACGCAAAAGCTCCATCTCCAGCCCTGGGAATTGTGGATTCTTTGATTTCAATACAACTAGGTACTGGAAAGTTTGCAGTCTTCTTAGTTCCCGGTTGGCTGATATCTTCTATACAGGGGAGTAAAGGACCATGTAATTCACATTCTCCCCTCACATAATATTTACACTGCCAGCAAACTGAAAAACAGAATTTCATTAAAAACATCATTCATAAAAGAATCCACCAAATTATTACAGTAAAAGTAACAGTAACATTACTATTTAATTTAAGCAAAGATTTAGTAAAATTCTGAGGGATCATTATAATTCCAATAGTTTCAACTTTAATTTCAGTTGTTGCTACCAAACAAAAAATACCATATAGTAAACAATAAGTAAACTCTACGTATTGTAACTTACAATATTCAGACTGTAACACCTCCTCCAGATTATCGTTATCATCACGGTATGTAACCCCCTCTTTAGCAACTCTAGGAGGATTACTACGTCTATTTTTAGAACCTTTTCCTGCAGCTGCTTCAAGTTCTGTCTTGGAGAAGTCTTCCTGAATGTTATCTCTCTCAGCAGTCGTTTCTGTAGGAACACTAATGTGTGTCTGTGTAGTGTTTGGCATCTCTTCTGATTCTTTATCTTCATCAAACAAGCTTAGTAGATAACCATCATCCAACATTCCTAGATACTCAAAATCATCTATCTCTTCTTGTTTCTTCTCAGGGTCAGGTTCTGACTCAGGTAACCAATAAGAAGGACGGGGAATATTGTCAATATTCTCGTACACTTCTCTGTTACTGAGTATGGTGGGGAGTTTCTTTGTTTGTGTTACAGAGCTGGAGCTGGTATCAGAATCTGGTTTGGTTTTTACACCAGATGTGCTATCAATTATCACATTGTCTGTTTCACTCTTATGATAACTGCTGCTTCTTTTATCTGGAGTTACCATGTCACTACGTTCAGTATCGTTGTGTGTACCGCTACAAGAGGGTAAGTTGTCATTAGGTCCAGGTGTTGTTCTGATATATTCTTTGCTTTGTGGTATGTTACTTTTGTTAGTACTCGCTTTGGTATGGTCGCCATCATTATCTAGAACAGTAATTCTATCCATATCTTTGAGCACCTCTTTCACTTTTTTGTTATACCTGCGGGATAAAGAATCAACATGTTAGCAATCTTTAATATGCACTAGCACTATGCAATCAACCTCAATTACAAAATATATATATTATGCAGTGGTTACGAGAAGCCATAGAATTTTTATGTGTAAGACAACAAAGTATCAAAATTAAATACTAACTCGTCCTGAGTCATGTTGTGATAGTTATCATACAACTCAAGTGCTCGATCAAGACAAGTATCTGCCTGGTCCTTGTTTATTCTACCAAACTTATACTGTTCCTCATCATCGTCAGGTACATCATTACTCTTGTCTGACATAAGTTCATTATAGAGGTCAGGAGGCAGCTCAATTCTATCTATCTCCTCATCTGAGGACTCTTCATTCTCCCTGTAAAGTAGTACCCATTAAATATATAATATCATAACATTGTTTAGCTCAAAAACAAAACATCATTGAGAATCTGACAAATATTTATGCAAAAAGAAACACGAGCAAAAGTTCTAAAACACGATTATGATCAAGATTCAAGCTATTAAATCAAATTAAATAAGAAGATATAATGTAACTAACATGTCCTCCAGGAATTTCTCCCAGCCACCAGGATAAGTCTCACAAGTAATTTTATAGAACTCCTCATCAGACATAAGAGAGTCTATGTTAGCCTCACATATTTCATGTGTAAACTCAGGGTTTTCTGCAATCAGTTTACACACATCTACAGGACCTTCTCCGAGGTGAGAAGCTAGATTCTTGTTGACAAGTAGATCTTGTAATCTTAGTACAGACTCAGGTTCTGAGTGTAGGAACATCTCTAGTTCCTCTACTTCAGGAGCCTCAGCTTCTTCAGGCTGATTAACTTGTCTTACACATTCCACACAATCCAGCTGTTCTACTTTTATCTTTTTAGTCTCAACTCTTCCATTCTTATGTTTACCTTTCTGGGACTTCTTCTTTATGTTGGGAGATTTCTTCTTCTTATTGACTACAGGACTGTCTTTGTCACTGTCTGAGCTGTACCTCTCAGCGGGGTTTCTGGGATCAATATTAACAACCTCCTCAAGTTTTATCAACCCATCTTCATACTGATTCAGCAATGTTTCATCTGCGATATGAGATAATGGTTAATATATATAATACGGAAAATGAGTTTTGAGACTACTGTGTCATCAAAAACAAATTTGACTACTTAAAGTTGGAGCAGAAGTTCAGAGGTTGAGAGGTTCATTAATTGTTAGTTCATTATTTGTTTAACGGATGAAGATTAAACTTACAGTGTGAGTAGGCTGAGGTATGTTCCTCCCATTCTTTAGTCCGGTAACATTCCAGTGGTTCATCTAGTGTCATAAAACCCAGTTCCACCAACTTATCTCTGTTGTCTCTTATTCTCTTGTATCTTTTGAGACTGTGTTCACACACACCTCCACAGTACCTGGCCCCTTCAAACACCTTCCACAGTGACATTATGTTCTAAATATTACAAACTAGATTTAGTTGGAAGCAACAGTTAGTTCATGATTTTATAACTCAACTTAGAGTTCATAATTTACAAAACAGATATACA
Organism: Bolinopsis microptera; assembly: GCF_026151205.1. NCBI lineage: Eukaryota > Metazoa > Ctenophora > Tentaculata > Lobata > Bolinopsidae > Bolinopsis > Bolinopsis microptera. Next base: position 894,217 of record NC_087081.1, read on the forward strand.
TATAACTTATATTTAAATTTTGACTTAAATTTAAATCGTTAATAAATCTGAGGAAGGAACAACACAGGGTGATACCAGTGCACTTGGATAGTATGCATTGAGCCTGATGCCTCTACTCAAAGCAGTCCAGGTAAAACCGACAGAACTAGAAAGAAACTTTATCTGAACTCAATGCTTACCCCAAACAGATTTTTTTTTTGTGCAACACTTACTGACTTGACTCTTACGAGATAGCGACCCATGAGAACGATGGGTCCTACTGAAGCCCAGCTTATTTGCATCGAGTCCATTATTCCAGGACGAACCTGCTGGTACCATTGCTGAGCAATGGCAGTTGAGTCGGTGGCGCCCCTCCTAAGAATGACTACTGTAGATCCCGGGGATTGCATACTTAAATTTGATATGCGTTTATACTCACTCCTTGCTAAATGCTAAGCCATTAATCTTACACACAACCACAAGTCGATGCCGAGGAGTTAATGTTTTGGTATATCTAGTGTAACTGGTATATATTGGTGACCTGCACAAGGCTTAGTAAGGTATTTGCTCGTCTTATCGGATGTAACAGCAATGTGTACACGTTATTATATATATTGTGTGTATTGTGTGTTTGTTGCAATTGGGGTACGTTAATTGGAAGCGTCGTCACGCTTTCTACTCACATACACCCGCCTCCAAGAGAAATATTCTCAGAACTAAGTGTAGTTTTCGATTTGTTGTAATTGGTGTGGTTTACTCTGCTGTTTCCACACAGCAGGGGGGGGGGGGTGGGATTAATGATGCAGTGCTGGGGCTCGAACCAGCGATCTAACGATTGCTGGCCGCGCTGCCCGACATTACACCACCAAGCCCAAGGCTAGTGGCAGAGTCGGGAATCGAACCTGGCACCTCAAGCAATGCCAGGCGGATTTACCAACTGAGCCACCAGCTCCCCCAAACAGGTTTGATAGGATACAAGGATACAAGGATTATCTTGGGTCATATATTAGTAAAAAGTATTTTTTTTTCTATCAGGGGTTTCAGAGGTATCAGAACTCTTTCACCCACGGCAATGTGTAAGGAAGTAAGGATAGAACCTGCACTCCTGCCTGTCCAACCAACTTCGTTCTCCAGGAAGACCAACACCCAGGATGAAGCACGTTTTGTTGAAACAGCTATTGATCTGTATGCAACCTTCGAAAGAGCATTCTTTGACAACAGGGTCACTTATCCTAATTGCAACTCAAATATGTTTAAGCCACTAGATAAAATTACTTTACTTTAGAGAGTACTTCAGTCAGAGAATTAGAAAGGGTCCTTTTTCCTACTAGTCTTTACAACATCTAGACGTATAGGACCCTTTTGCACTGTGTTCGTAGATCATAGCTAAGCACAAAAAGAAGGTAAGAGCCAGGTCAAAAATCACATCAGAACACGATTCAGGTTTGAGCTGCTTCGAGGCACACTTGTTAAATATTTTTCAAATTTTACAGAGTACAGCAATAAATGAATAAGTAAAGTAAAGTAAAGTAAAAATTATGACATAACATCATCACACATGTCTACAAAGTATCAAATCACTATATGGAAAAATATAAATATCTTACCACCAAAATTAATAAATTATTAACTACAACTTTATTTAAAAATATTAAGTTGAAAATAAAATCGTTGAAAATAAAATCGTTGAAAATATCGTGATCGCCTCATTTGTAAAATATGACGGGTACCCAAACATGGTAAACACATAATAAACTATGTCCTCAATAACTTGGACCAAATACATTGAATTAATCTAAATCCAAAAATTTATGAAAAAATATTAAATAACAAATAAGTCCATGTTGAATAACTGTTGATATCAATACTAATAAAGCCAAGATGTGTGTGTGTGTGTGTGTGTGGGTGTGTGTCTGATCGTCTGTGTGTTCGTGTGTAATTTCCGGTCGGTTATATTAAAAAACGGTAAAAGTTACAGGACTGGTTTTTTTCGGTATAGTGTCGACAAAACTCTGACAAAGCCCTTATGCAAATTTTTTTTAAATCGGCCAGCGGTAAGTGGCTTAAGGGGGCATACCCCAAAATAGTGGTTTGTGCCGTCCAGACCAAATGACCTCATAGGCAGTTCAGTGACCTTCTAGCGCACCGTTTCCACACAAAAAAAAATATTTTGAGAATTCCCATTTTTATAATTGAGCATTTCCTGGTTAAGAGTGCAATTTTCGGAAAAAATTATTTTGTGGTCGAGACGCTATAAGTTAATAATTTCTTGCGGTATCGGGTTGAAATTTTGCTCGCCATTTATTCACATCTATGTCAAGGTGTGTGTAAAATCTTGACATCGTATCTAAAAAGGCTGGTGTGTTATGAATTTTTAAAGTCAAAAAGCTAAAATTGTCCTTTTCAGGCTTATTTTAACAAAAAGTCAGTCAGGGAAGATCGGATTATTTGATTTTTTTATTTTATTTGAAAATTCAATTAATCATTATATATATAAATCAAGCGTTACATTTCAGCCATGCAAAATTACAGTGACATATTTTGATTACTAAATGATAAATGGTACTGCAATATAAGTTGCTTAATGTTTGGCCGGATGACAACTAACGAGAAAAATAAACTTGATTATATAATAATTAATTCGGCTGAACCAACACATAGCAAGAGCCACATTAACGTTGGGGCCGTCTACCAAATTTGAATGACAAACATTAACAAGAAATCAAACATATCATAAATAATTATAAGGATTTTGTTCATTACAATTCCGTCACAACTGATAAAGAAAAAAGAAAGGACAAGCAGATAGGAAATTGGACGGACAGAATTGTAACCAACAAAAACAAATTTCTGAGACTCATAAGACTGATGAGCTAATCTGGCCAGACTGTATCGGCAGCCCAGAGGTACTTGATCAGTTTGGCCTTAAAAGTAGAAATCCGCTCTGACTGCCGGATACATACTGGTAGACTATTCCATTTCAGCATAGATCTATGAAAAAAGCTATTTCGGAAGGCATCCGAGCAGGGCACAGTGGTACTCATGTAAGTTGAAGTATCCGACATATCAATTATTTGAGCATTGTGCCTAGTGTATCGGGTGCCCTCTGGACGGCATAGGACTATTATATATGTAGGGAGAGAAACTGGAATTATGCTATTCACTATTTTATAGAAGGTCATAAGATCGTTATAAATAAACTTCTGTTTAACAGGGAGAATATTTAGTTTCTTTTGCTCTGTAGCAAGTTTATCGTCATCATAACTGGAGTAAGGTTCACCATTGATCCATTTAATAGCCCTCTTTTGGATAGCAACAAACTGTTGAAGATGAGTTGCAGATTGAGGGGACCATATGACAGAACAATGTTCAAATATAGACCTAATTAACGCTAAATAGAACGATCTTTTCTGCCTTTTATCAGTAGTGAAATGACATGTTCTCTTAAGTAGTCCAAGTCTAGATGTAGCTTTGGAAACAAGCGCTTTACATTGTGCACCCCAATTAAACCTGGAGTTTATTGCGACTCCTAAATCTGACTGAGAGGGCACAAAGTCAATATCACTTCCAGAAAGTTTATAAAAGAAGGTATTGAATGGCAAGTTATCCAGCACGTTTCTTTGCAGGGACACAGAGAGGGCTTTGCACTTTTGTGGGTGGAACTTCATTCGATTTCTCACTGACCAATCATATAATCTATTGATGTCATTTTGGATTATGTGATGGTCAGGGTAACCAAGAATCTCCCTCCAAATTTTAGTGTCATCTGCATAAAGGGCGATATTGGTGCCTTCAGAGACACAGGAGAACATGTCATTTATAAATATTACAAACAATAAAGGGCCAAGTATAGAACCTTGAGGGACACCAGACTGAACTGGTAGAGAAGAAGACGTTTGGCCTCCTATCACTACTTGTTGTTGTCGCCCCTCAAGATAGGACTTAATAAATTTAAGCATTAGTCCATCGACATTAAAAATATTCTTTAATTTACTTAAAATGAGGTCATGCGAAACGCTATCAAAGGCTTTCGCAAAATCAAAATATATTATATCAGTCCTGGACCTGTTATTCAATGCAAGTGCAAGATTGTCCGTGAAAGGTATCATTTGGGTTGTGCATGAACGTTCATTAACAAAACCGTGTTGTCGGTCATCCAACAGATCAGAACACGCAGCGTATAATGCAGTCTTTATGCACCTTTCAAAGACTTTCATTACAAGAGATGTTAACGAGATAGGCCTGTAGTTCTCAACCGAAGACTTATCGCCCTTTTTGTGCACTGGTACTACAAGTGCCAGCTTCCAATCAGGGGGTATGCATCCGCTCGAGAAAGACAGGTTAAATAAAACACTAAGTGGGTATGCAAGGCTTTGGGCACAGTTTTTGAGGACTCTCCCATGAATCCCATCAGGGCCAGGGGCCTTGTTAGGATTTAACTTTTTAAGAATCAACAGAACATCTTCTCTACTAAACACAAGACTTGAAAAACAATCATCACGAAAATCTATGTCAATGCCATAATCGCTCTCTTGAGAAAACTGCTCATAAAAATATTCGTTAAAAAGGGCAGCTTGATCAGATGGATTGTTTCGAAAGCGATTATGATATTTGACAGTTTCAGGGATCCTGGTTGACTTTGATTTAGATTTAACGTAGGTCCAGAATTTCTTGGAGATAAGAGCATCATCGGAGTCATCCTCAACACTGAGTCTCATTCTTTCGTCCATCAAATTTTTAAATTTTGTGCGAAATGCACGAAACTTTTGTTTATGAGACTCAGAGTTGCTCCCCTTATGCCTTATTCTCCATTTCTCCTTATTTCGTAGGAGACGATCACATTCGGAGTCATACCATGGGGGCTGGAACTGAGACTTAATGGTCTTTTTAGGGATCCATCGGTCACAGGCTGCACCGAGAACTCCTCTGAATCGACTCCAGGCAAGATAAGGATCATTACACTCAAATATACTATCCCAATCGATGCTAAATAACTCAGAATTCAGGCCCCTAAAATTACCTTTACTATAATTAAAGATCTTTCTTTTAGGCTGCTTAATATACTTGGTCTTAATATCAATGTCAAATGTGATACAAAAGTGGTCGGACATACACATTTCGTTTTGATCTAAAACTTTAACATTCTTAATAAGGTTTTGAATGTTAGTGAACACAAGATCTAAGGTGTTGCCTGACTTGTGAGTAGGGGAGCTAATAAGTTGTGTATGTCCGAGGTCATCAGTGAGAAAATTTACAAAGCTAGAATGTAGCTGGCAAGATGACTGACCATCTGGCCAGGAAATCGAAGCCAAATTAAAGTCACCTACCAGAATGTGCCTTTGCAATTTTCTGGCAGATGCTAAAGTAACAAAATGTTTCTTGAAAGATTCAAAATTATCTAAGCCAAGCGTTCCTACTCTATAAAATGTTGATATACAAAAGTTTCTTCCACACTGAGTCTTAATTATGATGGATAATAATTCAGCTTGAACACTAACTTTAGAGAACTTTAGACTCGAGATATCAATGTCTGTTCTATGGGCAATCAGAACACCACCACCGTTTTTTCTGAATTTCTTGGGCTGGGTTGCATCCACTGGATGCGATCTTAAGGATCGGTCAAGCCTAAATACTTTGTATTTGTCAGGGAGCACCTCATTACTGAGAATGGAATTTTTCAGCCATGTCTCGTTTAGAATAATGATGTGAGGCTTATGTTTGTAGATATAACCATGGAATTCATGTATCTTGGTCATATTTAGTGGTGGTGTTCCTGATGCTAAATCGCGTGTATTTAGGAAACCATGGACATCTTACTATATATAAAGCGAGACGATATATATATATCCGTACCATTTTACTGACACCACGACATCAACTTTAACACGACTTTCCGCAAAAACCGTAAAAGATATACAACTTAAACTTTTTTGACTGGTTCAAATGCTCTAATGGTCTTCAAATCAGCATGAAAAAATAAAAAATTGACCAAGGAATAATAATTTTAGTGCCCAAAATGTGGACCCCCAAGTGGTGTCAAAAACGCGAATTAAATAGGTAATAATTATTTTAGTCTCTTGAGTCTTGACACCACTTTAGACGGGTTCAGGGTTCAGTAAGGAACAATTACAAATTACTATCAGGGAAATATTAAGGAGAGATAGAAAAACCAGACCACACCTAGACATGACCCCAAGCCAGCTGCTGGTTATACTGAAAAGTAACTTAACAGTCTGTTTCGGTGACATGGTAGGTGACATTTTGGTTTTTGTGGTAGATAGCAATTTTACAGAAATTGCAGCTAAGGCTGTCCCAATGCCCCCTCCCCCCTATACACAAGTTTAAAGTGTCTGAGAAAAATGGTACAAAATATTACCATAAAGTAAAGATTTATGGATGACCTCAAACATGGTACAGAGTGTATTTTAGGTTGTAGGGGAGCACCAGGGAGTATATTAGCATCGATAGTCAAAGAAAATATATACAAAATAACATAAAAATAAAATATACCCAATAGAGCACATAACATATGACGAGACAGAAGACAGGACAACAAATTTTCCCCGTTACCTCTATTACTTTTACTGATGATAACATACCTAGAAAACATACCAGTTGCAACACGGTGTTGTTGAGCCGATATTCCCATAGAACTTTAAAGTATATTATTAACAGAATTGTGTCTCGCCGTTGTGTTTTGTCAGGTATTGTGCTATAATATGAAGTAACATACATTATGCTATCACTTCGTTTGAATACATGTAAATAACATCCAAATGATCAGATCCAATAGGATACTGATGCAGACAATGAAAAATTTAAATATTGAATTGAATTACCACATCAGTATCCCAATGGATTAAACCTCTTTGAGTGTATGATTCTGAGATAGAACTTTGCCAACACTGGCATCCCAGCCTTGGGGCTGGGATGAATATCATAAAAGCCCCTATTGTCACATTTAGGAAATAATCTCTCGTTTCTGTTTCCATAGCGGTCTAAGAAAGCCCAAAAAACATCAAGGTAAAACAGTTTATGCCTAGAGCAGCGATCAAAGATCAAATTATTCATAGCACAAACATTACCAGGGATTTTATCTTGTCCGTTGGGGTGGACTGGTGGAATGGCTTGTACAAAAACACGTGCATTTGGATAAAGCTTGACATCAAATTGTTCTCTGAATTCTGGCGCAGTTTTTGATGCCCTCAAAAATGTTTTTACTCATTCACCTTCTGATCTATTGGACCTCAAAGCCAAACAACAAATTTAGGCACATTTTTTCCATCCACCATTTTGAAAAAATTTAAGTGGAAGGGTACGAATGGAGGTTTTTGCAGAAAAACGTGGATTTTGGAGATAGCGGTAGTCGGGTCTGAATATGGTGTCGTTCCGTATGTTACCAAGCAACGGAAAAGCCGCGCGCGCGCAGAAATTAATCGCTGATGCATTGTACTTCCTACAGCCGATGGGTCTACTTGGACTCTGCCTCGCGTGACGTCACGTTAGGCTGTAGGACTATTGAGCGGAGGACTGTTGAGCGTAGGACTGTAGGTCGGTGAAGGTCGGCAGTAGGACTGTAGAGCGGTGTCAAATCGACAGGGTAGGACTCTAGAGCGGCCGCCCTTATAGATCTCACAACATGAAGACTTTAGAGGGGTACGATTCTAAAATGAGGACTTGTGAGATCTATAAGGGTGGCCGCTCTAGAGTCCTACCCTGTCGATTTGACACCGCTCTACAGTCCTACTTCCGACCTTCACCGACCTACAGTCCTACGCTCAACAGTCCACCGCTCAATAGTCCTGCTCCCGTCACGTTAATGTAAATCGATCAACGCGCACCAAATACAGTCTTTCCGAAATTTATACGCTAAGTTAGGTTTGATTTGTTGTTCTCAATATAAGTTTGCAAACCTATCACTTTGATGAGGTACAAGTTGTTAATAATTTTATTTGTACTAGGATGTTCAACCGACTTGGCACCAGATAAGTTAATAAAATACGACATATGTTTTGACGAGGTTTATGTTGCCGTGACAGGGTTTTTATTGGAATCAGGAATGTTTTAATATGTTTTGTATGGTATTGTGTTACTTTGGAAACCAAGTACTATTGCCTACAATAGATTTTACCTCGAGGAGTTTGGTTAATATTGTGCAATATTACGTTTGTCATAATGTTCACATTTGGTTATTATTCAATCGACTGACGTTCGTTTATTACAATTATATTAAGCTGGTCCGGCCAACTCTAATTGCATTGGCTGACCTTCTCAGCTAAGGTACAACGATCAACTTTTATTTTGATTTAATGTCACTATTCAGTATTCACAATTAATTCAGCTAGTCAATTAAGCCAATTCACGTGACACAAGAAACGAAAAATCAATTTAAGGCCAAATTATGATAAAATTTGGACATTTGGTGCAAGTGGATGGAAATCTAGCGTCCGCCGACAGTCGAACAAACGGGCGCAATTCTTGTTCGTTTTTAATATTTACTGATCTTTCTAAAATTTTGATAGGAATGTGCTAGTGACTTTTTGAAGGGTGCAAAATAACCGCAACTAGCACATTTATATATGAGTTATGAACAACAAAACACCCTAGAATGCTTCCCTTTGAAGTTATCGGAGAAAATGTGATTTTTTATCTGCAAAGCCAAAAAATCACATTTTGTCCCATAACTTCAAAGGGAAGCATTTTAGGGTGTTTTGTTGTTCATAACTCATATATAAATGTGCTAGTTGCGGTTATTTTTCACCCTTCAAAAAGTCACTAGCACATTCCTATCAAAATTTTAGAAAGATCAGTAAATATTAAAAACGAAAAATGTGCCTAAATTTGTTGTTTGGCTTTGAGGTCCAATAGATCAGAAGGTGAATGAGTAAAAACATTTTTGAGGGCATCAAAAACTGCGCCAGAATTCAGAGAACAATTTGATGTCAAGCATCAAATAATCCGATCTTCCCTGACTGACTTTTTGTTAAAATAAGCCTGAAAAGGACAATTTCAGCTTTTTGACTTTAAAAATTCTTAACACACCAGCCTTTTTAGATACGATATTAAGATTTTACACACACCTTGACATAGATGTGAATAAACGGCGAGCAAAATTTCAACCCGATACCGCAAGAAATTATTAACTTATAGCGTCTCAACCACAAAATAATTTTTTCCGAAAATTGCACTCTTAACCAGAAAATGCTCGATTACAAAAATGGGAATCCTCAAAATATTTTTTTTTGTGTGTGGAAACGGTGCGCTAGAAGGTCCCTGAACTGCCTATGAGGTCATTAGGTCTGAACAGATTTGGGGTATGCCCCTTAATTGATGGTTTTGTACTATTAATGCAACATTATGGAGTGAGCGACTAAAATGGCTCACTTTCTCTTCCTATTCGCTCTCTTTTCCATTACTGCACTGTAGATTGTAGCTTTGGTAATAGGTTATGGGTTAGCTCCGCAAGTGATATAATTTGGGTCAGTTCGTTTTATGACGTGTCGACTACGTTTACTTAAGTTTCAGTATACTTTATCCCTACCGTTTTATTACATTTTTGACTTTATTTACCTATCACTATACATATTTAATCTTAAATTATCATTTTAGTGGAACTATGTAAAAGGGGATCGTTGCTAGCGTTGAAACTGTTTTAACCCTGCCTTGGTCAGTTGAAAGTCTGATGGCATATGTTCCGTTTGATTTGACCAAACTAATGCCTTTCATTGCTTTATAATGAGTATAGGGCACTGATTGCGGTCTGTTTAAACTGTAGAGACAGTTCATACTTTCATACGTCAATGTTTATGCATGTAATACTATCAGTTTATTAGGGGGGAGTTACTGGGCTGCGCTCAGCCTGTCATTCCGCCAAATCTTTATGTTAATGAACATAATAGCCTGGGGTCCTCAGGTAAGGGGGGAGCCACTCATTGCGGTTTGTTTGTTTACTTTCATACGACAATGTAATGCATGTTTTCAAATATAAGGCGGGTGTGGTGCGGAGTTAATAAGGGTTAATTTCTAAAACGATTTAAATCGGTTTAAGACGGGAGTGATGAGGTGCAATAGTCGTGGTACAGATACTATTGGATGCTTACTGAGCGGCGCTCAGCCTGTCATTCCGCCGAATCTTTATTGGGGCTGAGTGAATTACGAGTACCTCCATCGCCCTGAAAAAAAGTGCGGATGCTCATTGGATGTTAGAGCGCACGTGACTCGCATTCACGTGATCGTTCAGAACCAATTACAGCCGCGCAAAAGATCACGTGCACGCCAACTACCAATAAAAAAGGGACGTATGCGCTACAAGAGCCGCGCGCTGAGTTAGATCGTAAAATCTGATGATTCGATTGTAAAATCGCATAAACGCGCGTTTTAGCGGGTTTAATTACGCCAGGCTATGTTTATGAACATAATAGCCGGGGGTCCCCAGGTAATTGGATACGTGAGGGAACTCCAAATAGAATTGCTCGCCTAATGCCGGTTTTGACTCAGCGTGTAATTACTCTTACCCTTCTTAACTGCGGCAGTGAAATCCCGGCCGAAGGCCGGATTACACTAGTAATAATATAAAGTCAAAATTGATATTTCAATACGTCAAATTCCAGATACATTAGATATTGCTCTATCCAGAGCCCTAGTGCGTTTGCTGTGGCGCACGCTCGCCTTCCGGCGGTAAAAACTTATGAAACAAGTGCGCCAGCAGCGGCGCGAAAGCACATGGTTAGGTTAATATTTAACGGGTGATACTCGTAAAATATTTGTTCCAATTATTAGCACCGTCGTATTGCATGTTGACGGATGTTACTCGTCTAAGTTTCTTCGAAGTAGCGCGCGCCGCTTTCTTCTCGAAACGTTGGCAAGAGCTACGAAGTAGCGCGCGCCGGGCCAGATCATTAACAATGGTCAAATGACGTATTGAACCCTATAAAACGCGAAAGTAAGCGCGTTTATGCGATTTTAAAATCAAATAATCAGATTTTACAATCTAACTCAGCGCGCGGCTTTTGTAGCGTATACGTTAGGCTGTGCGCAATCGACCGTAAGACGCGCGCGCTGATTATTGAATGGTTTTTAGCTCTTATTTCGGCCAGCACATTATTTCGAAAACACTCAATAAGTTATAGTTCTTCTGGATGATGATTAATCACTCTACAAGCTCGACTGTCACGTAACTTTTTCAACCCGTTCTCTAGCTGGCCCTGAACGACTATTCGAAACCCTAACCCTTTAGTTTGATTCTAACCCAATTCTTAACAAAAGCATATGCTGAAACCCTTACCATAACAAGAAATTAGACTAACTTCTTTATGTGGTCATATCACGTGATTGAGACAGTTTTTCACCAATATCTCGTCAGGGGAGTATTTTAACCGGCCCTATTTCATGGGGGGTGATTCGGAATCAGTGTCCGAAAATTCATCGATCAAAGTTGGTTTTAACTGTCGGGGGCCATTTTAGAACAATCTCGAAGATCGACTGTAAAGTGATTTAGCACGCTTGAATTTTTATCTTTTCTTATATCTTCCCATAAAACATGAAACAATTTTGTTGAGATTTAGTTTAATTGACGATGTCAATTCATCGCAGCTCGGCGCGGCACAGTAGCGCATCTCGCCGATCTAGATTAGAGATCTCTTTTAATCTTTTATCTCCTGTACACGTCACGCTTTCAGTTAATTTTCAGATGAGCTCTATTTGATAAATTTTGTCAGTTTTTTGTTCATATTTGCTCTGATTTCGTTAAAAACTATTTTACAGTAGTTAACTAAAATTGCCAAATCCTTAAAGTCCAGACCATCTGGCATTTCCTTCTCAACCTCAACAGAAGACTAAATTTGACGAAGACTAAAACACGTCACGCTTTCAGTTAATTTTCAGATGAGCTCTATTTGATAAATTTTGTCAGTTTTTTGTTCATATTTGCTCTGATTTCGTTAAAAACTATTTTACAGTAGTTAACTAAAATTGCCAAATCCTTAAAGTCCAGACCATCTGGCATTTCCTTCTCAACCTCAACAGAAGACTAAATTTTTATTGACATTGTACTGTAATTTTCACTTTCCCACCCACACCTCCCCCACCCTCCATCCCTGACACCACTCAATCACATATAAGCATTGTCCACCCCATCACATTCAGCTGACGACGATTAACACATGTTTATTGAAAGCTTCTACAAGTTAAATCATCGTATCTCTTATATGTTTCTAACCCAACTCCACTCAGTAGTTAACTATTTTACAGTTATATTTTGTTTGAAATAAATTTCGTCGTCAAATTTTTAATGTACATATTGATCGTTATAATAGAACTTATATAAAATTATTCAAACAATATACACATAATATAGCAATGACCCTATATAAAATCTACCCTTTAAGAATTAAAAAAGTTTCCTAAAAAATCAAAAATTACCCTTGGCCTTGTGGCTCCAAGTTAAGATCTAGACTGTTTATATCAACAATGTTTTTTCTCGCACCTCTGTCTCCACGGAGAGAAATCACTGTTGTTCTTAGGATTTCAAAGCGAAGGCGCTTTCTAATGTATCCTACAGCATCCGAGTACCTCTGACCAGTGTGGTACTCCATCTTACTGGCCAGCTTCTTAACCAGTCTTTCAGCTTCACCACCCATTCCACCAGAAGTCGAATTCAATTATTTCAGAATATGAGTATGACGTAGAAATGTCGATACGTTATTCAGCTATTTATTTCCATTAGAATTTGTCTTCACTGAGTCTATTCAGAAACAATCAGAAATTTGAACAAAAGATCTAATATGTCAAGTATGCTGTCAAAAGTTTCTAAAAGATTTGATAAACTAGATTTACCCTTAACAAATCCGTGTTGATGCTTGGAAATCCGATCTTCCAGAAAATCCAGAACATGTGCTCGCACTAGCTTCTCATAAACTTTACATAGAATACAAGTTAATGAAACTGGTCTATAATTTAAGGGGTCAGATTTCATACCCTTTTTAAACAATGCTACTACAGATGCAGACTTCCACACTGTGGGTAAACAACCTGTTTCTGAACACTTCTGAAATAACTTAGTTACTGCTTCAACAAAATTGTCGTCATAAGCCAAAGATTTTAGCAACTTTGGATGGACTCCATCCGGACCTGAACTCTTAAAATGACCCTTTCTCCAATTGTGCACTGGTTCTTTTTCTCATTCTCGTGCAGATTACCATTCTGTGCCCCAACAATATACATCTAATGCGGTAATCTTGTATGGGCTGCTATATTTCTTGTATTAATCAATTCCAACCATAATAAGAATGTTGATGTGAACGAAAAATTATCAGACTTAAAAAAAAACTTACATGACGAAATTAACATTGCTTGCCCTATTTTGAAGTTCACCACATCTCTATTAGAATTCAATATAAATTTATCATCATACAAATTTCAATAAACTAGTTATCTTCCAGCAAGGAGCAAACAAAGTTATAATATTTTTTGTGACAAAATTAACCTATTTTTCACCATGTTGCGATGTTTCAATTGTGACACTGTAAACATATTACTACAACATAATAATTTATGTGACTGGTGCGTGGTTGTAATAGTGTTGATTGATCCAGTACATAATATAGCCCCCATATAGGGTGTTTAAGCTGGTATATCAATATTTGCTTAATTTCACACATGTTCAGATATCATCAAGAGTATGTCAGTTAAACAAAAATTCAGTTAAACAAAAATTCAATTTTATGCCATTTATTACAGAGTAAACAAGTTTACAATAAATCAATTTGATATTTAAAGGAATCCTAATTCAATGTGTAGTATGGTTGTCACTCTTTAAATAGATTAGATATAGGTTGACGGGGCAAAGGAGTGTGCGTGCTGTTCGCTATTGCTCACACCAAACGGCAACCTAGTAAATGTTTTGTATGGACACCGGTCTCCATCACGATACAAAATTAGGATTGTAGAATTTATTGTATAACTTTTAGTGCAGTGGAGGAAGCGGTGTGGTGCATTAATAGAGTGACAGCCTACTGATTTAGAGTTGTTTTTAAGTGAGCATAATGGGTATATTTTTGGGCCTAAAGGCTTTACTATGGCAACTTTAAAATTGGTTCTTTTAATCATTTATTAAATATCACTTAAAAAATATATAAATCTGGAATCTGTTCACACTGTGAACCAGTCCTATAAAAAAAACCTCTTAAATCAAATATTTAAAACGTCTCAATAATGGAAATAGTCATACAATTAAGAAATTTACCAAATTCTTAATACCTACCTAAGTCCATGTCTACCTGTAATACACTAAATATTAGGTTAAATACATAGGTGGTGGAGTCAGCACACATTTACCAAAATCAAAAATTTTTTAATAGGAGGAACCTGTGGGCTTAGAACACTGGATTAAATTTGTTGAAGGGGATTGTTTTCAAATGACAGCTGCATTATGTCATAATCGCTTGAAGTCCATGCTGAATCATTATAAGCATGTTGCAGCTTTAGAAGTGCCTTTTTCAGGCGACTTTTAGCAAGGCTAATCTTGTGACAAAATAAACTTATTTGAGCCTGCTGTGTGTTCTTTGCTTGCAACTATATGATATTATAACAATTCTCATCACTTCCATGTCATCAAGTAATCCTACACTACTCAACATTCCTTGTCAGGGTGTCCTAAACATTCCTCATATATTTTCTTAAATATGTGACGGAGTAAACCTGGGCGCACCATTTAACGAAAAAAGTCGTCAAATATGTAGGTAATAGTCATATGTACCCATCCTATCATCTGGACACTTGAAAATTTGGTCAAACACAGCAGCAAGGGGTCCATATTTATTCCGTCACAGGACATCGTTATGTGACAAAGTTTGCCTAGGGGATGAGACGATTATCCTAACCATCAAGGGTTTAAATAATTTCATGGTGTGACAAAGTCAACTACGCTGTGTCTTTTAATAGGGCCACTAATATTGACCAATATCCTCAAACTCAAATGAACATTATGTCCATATATCAGTATTGACCACACCAATTAGTCTTTGGTCAAAAATACAGTCAAAATGCCTTTTGGTCAAAGAAATTACGACAGAAAAGCTCCTCTTCACAAATCGTCCAAAAATATCTTTTTATATTCTGATGATTTTCCGTTTATCCAAGCTTTCTTTGGGAATAGAACTTTGAGTACCTCAATCGTGTCTTGTGCCGTCCTCAGTTACCTTGTAAGATGGTCATTCAAGAAAAATTGAGTCAAAACATTGAAATTTGGGTCGCGGAAAGCTGAAATTCGAATATGTCCTACCGGTAGGACATATTCAAAAAACATTTTTGCATCAAAGTTTTCTCCTGATATACTGCTTCCAGCTCCTTGATGGCGACTAGTGTCACTCTCACTGACCTCACTGATTGGTAACTGGTAAAAATTTCAGTCAAAACCGCAAAATTTCGGTCAAGGGGACGGCAAAAAAGCTTTATTTTTCTTATACTTTAGAGATAAATGATTTTCCCAATTTTATTTTGCACTGCTCATGCTGCTGGTTGAAAAGGAAATAGAAAGGAACTTTGCTTTGTAAATTTTAGCTTTAAAAATCCTTTTTAATGTGCCAATTTGACTTGTTAACTCTCTAACTTTGATTAGGCCCCGCCCCCATGGGTTCCGGAATGCGATATGACCCGGTACCTTTGGGAATCAAATGCTTCAAGCATGCTACTGGTCCTTCCCCTCCTCGCAACATTGTGTAAGTGTTTCGTTTAAGATGATTTTAAAACTAATGGAGCTTTTCAAACGTTTCAGAACAGCAATTTCAATGAAATTTTGTTTTTTAGGATTTCATCCAATTTAGAAATTTAATTGAGTTATAAAACACTCTCCATAACTTTCAAATGTTGATATCATATGTTAAATGAATTGAATTGAATGTGTCATGTATCAACATTTTAAGTCGTAAATATATAACTTTTTTTTCAGGTACAAATGCTGGATTTTGGCACTAACTTTCTTTGTCTATATGTCCTATCACATGAACAGAAAGAGTCTAGGAGTTGGTAAATAACGTTTTCTTTTTGGTTATATTTTCGAGGCTATGATTTGAAGTTTCTGTTTAGTAATATAACGTTTAAACACATTTGCTCACATCACTCACAGTCAGATTCTTTGAGGTTTACAACTTGGATAAAAACTGTTTTTAAATTGTTTGTCTAACTTTGAGTAAATAAACAAATATCAGCGAATAATTTTGATATTAAAAACTAATAGAAACAATATATCTCTATCTGGATGGGGATTTGTTTAAAACATAAAAGTGATACGATAAGTTGTTTTAGCAGTCCGAGCTTTCAAAATGCATGTGTAAATCGTGATCAGCTATATTTATATGTTGTGAAATTCAACCTAGACAGTCAACCTCCTTATCACGTTTTCAGTATCTTATCTATTGAACACACATTATGTACAATGTATGAAATTCGATCTGAATCGTAAAATTCCAACTCAAATTACTTTACTTGTCTCGTGATTTCCCGTATTAATTCTGTCTTACAAAATAATTCTCATGTTTCACCACGTACCGCTATCAAGTTTGCTGGTACCGGACAGATGTGTGAGAAGAAATAGAATGTAAAATGGCATTTTGATTGCGCTTATTATATCAGTAATGAAAATTGAAATTAAGATTACTGATCTTGATTTTCAGGGCGACTGGACTACGTATTAAAATAGTACACAAAATAAATACTCAACACACAAATTCATATGGTTAGCGTGGACTGGACTACGTATTAAAATAGTACACAAAATAAATACTCAACACACTAATTCATATGGTTAGCGGGGACTGGACTACGTATTAAAATAGTACACAAAATAAATACTCAACACACAGATTCATATGGTTAGCGGGGACTGGAGTTCATTTAAAGAAACAATGTCTTAAGAAAGTAGCCATACATGAAATGTCCTGCTAGGCTTAGATTCAGACGTTTACCAGTAAAATATTCGAAACCGGTGTGCCAAGTCATCTGCTGATGATGTTCACATAACATTATTTCCTCTCTCCTTTATTCCTTCCGTCTTTTCTTAAACTTACAGTTCAGTTACTTTATTTCACCAGGTCTACCTAAGGATCAATTATTCTTTGGTGGGGTTTCACTTCTGGTATTGGCTTCATTCCCGTTCCTTTTCCTTATTCTTTATACTTATTTTTTTTATATAGTTTAATGAGATTGAAGAGTATGTATATAGACTCGAAGTACTTCATTTACTATGGACTATGGAGGCCTTAATGTGCGAGGGATATGACCACAAATAATTTTAAAATGTATACAACTTTCCATTATCAATCCTTCAATCATTTCGTGACTGTAATTGAATCATGACTAGAATTCTCCAACTACTACACTGATGACACTCTACAATTGGCTTGTTCCAGCCAGTTTCCAACCTCAAATTACCCTCTCACAGTTACATTATAAATGTAACAGAACTTTATAGATTTAATCTAGGGTTTAAAACCTTTACTCTCTTTGTGTATTGGTCGTGTAAATTGAAATTAAATTATTGTTCTAATTCTAATATTAGGACGCAATGAAACTACCGGACCACGATATATGGGGACTTGCCACCCCATGGCAACATTAAAATACATCGACTCTGTTACATCGTTTCCTCAAATTATTTGTTATATAGTAGTGTTGAAAGTATTAATATATCATCCACATTCCACACTAAATCTACCCCGCAGTGAAGTCAACGTTACACGGCGGGAACTGCAGTGATAACACGACTTCAGAAGGCTGGGCCCCATTTAACGGTACAGATGGTACAGAGTTGCTTGGTTACTTAGATACTGCATTCCTGCTCAGTTACGCTATCTTCATATTCGCGTGGTAAGTTTTAGGAAACTTCAAACACAAGGAAACATTACATTTTCCTCCGTTCTTCATATAATACATTGAATTTATGTCCTTTTTCGCCAGAAGTAATTTACAGTTTAGAGAATCAAGATCGGTATTAAGTTTACAGTTTAGAAAATTTCAGTCTAGAAAATTTACACAAATACTAGGATTCCGATGTTCGTGGTGATTTTTATGGGCCCAAATGTATAGAGCAATACTACTCACGAAATACGAGACTGTGTAATGTACATACTTTAATAAAGTACTGGGTGTACCACAGAAAGTGTGACTTTTTTGAGAAATGATACAAAATACTATGAAGGAGCAGTTGCTCAAAACTCTTCAGATCACATTGTGTCAATATATATCGAATTTATGCATACCAAGTTTCAAGTCCCTATCAATTGTTTTTTCTCACAAACTGTTATACTGTTATGGTGCTACCTCAGGAACTTAAGCTTGCTGTTATTAAGTTGCTTTTGGTCCTATCAAAATATTTTGTTCCTAGCCAAAGTTATCGCTTGTCAAAGGTCAGCGGTCATGAGTAATTTTATTGCGCAAACGATTTTCTATCACGCGTAGTAACTTTCAAAATAAATTTTAGGGATCATTTAGAAGAGATTGTCCGGGCAGAATTTTGAGGAAGGTCTTAAAAACGTTTTTATTAGATTTTTAAAATCTTGGACCTCAGCCATAAATAATGTCAATTTCAGTCTATAATATTTATTTTTGGGAAGGGTGGCATTTTTTGAAAATATGCTTAACTACTAACCATATTTTTTAGTATTTTTATCAATTCAACTATATTTGAACAAAATTTAGTTAAAAATACCCGAGAAGTTTAATTTTGTCAAAAACTATTAAATTGGAAGAAAGTCACACTTTATGCGGTACACCGCATACACCCTGTATATAATATACAATCTATATATACATAGTTGTTCTTGATTATTTATTGTTTAATTGTTTCAGTGGTTCTATTGCCGATACTATCAGTCTACGATACTTCCTGACTGTTGGAATGATAGGTATGTAATGTAAAATCCGGATTGAAATATTGTTTATGAGTCTCATGGTTGCAATGTATTCTTACTAGGATAGTTCAGTAATGTTTACAGTTATTTACTTCCGATATCAGTAAATTGAATGCCCAAACATCACCAAGTGGCCACTGGTTAATGGTAATAATTTGACAATTCAAACCTGGACTAATTCTTGAATGTTGTCATGTTATTCATGTTTAATAAATGATATTCCAAATTAAGTACAAATATTTGGGTACTCCGTGACTAGTTACTATATTAAGTTATGGAAATTATATCTTATTGTTTTTAAATTACACATTACTCAGCATTATACCCTACATTCCAGGTACCAGTATCTTCATGACGCTAATGGGAATGGCACGGTATTTCGAGATACACTCTCTAGCATACTTTGTTATTATGCAGGTAAAAACCATTTTCAATATTCCTTATTTCACTGAGTAAATATGAGTGATTGTTGGGGGCTAGCTGTTCAACTGGCACTGAATCTTTATTCTGAAAGTTAAGTTTCTCTTTAATGACACGTAACCAATGAGGTTGCAGTGAAATCACCACTGTCATGAAGTGTTCTACCTATTTGAACCTATTGAGAAGTTTAGAAGTAGGCATCTTCACCACCCACTACAAGCTTGCACTTCATTTCAGAGCATGACCGTGGCAACTGTTTTGTATAACTTTCTCTGAATTTGAACCATGCAAACAGGAATGCTCTCCATAATATGGTGTTACTTATAGTTTGGTTTTACTGTGAAATATATCACAATAGATTGTGAAATATAGCAGAATAGATTGTAAAATATAGCAGAATAGATTGTGAAATATAGCAGAATAGTAATTGAGTTTCGAGTGTGTGACCTCATTATAGAGTTGGTGATTGCTAGCGAGTCATTAGTGTATCACTACATACTTTGGTATGAAATGACCAACTTATTGTAGGTATGAAGTTATTGTATTAAACCAATCGTGGATTATTAATCATAAAAACCGTTTTACTTTTTCAGATAATAATTGGAGCGTTTCAAGCGACTGGTTGGCCAGCAGTTGTTGCAGTTATTGGTAACTGGGTCGGCAAAGGAAGGTGAGATATCGGTTTTGTTGTGCAATGAGAGATCACTTATCAATGGTGCAACTTGTGACCTCATTGCAACTTGCAGGAGTCATGGGGCTACCAGCCTACGCTCCATTTTTCTGCACTCGTGGCTAAATTTTAACGTCGCGCGCTATCGCCAAACGTATTTTATGTAATATACACTGCGCGCACGGACGTTTTTCGAAGCGCGCGCGAAAACTTTACTCCGCTTCTGCGAATCGACTGGACCAAACAACAACCCTGACTTCCTAAATTAACCGTGAATTAGTGATATTCCTACACTCACCCTCCCAAAAATTGAACAAATAAGATGAGTGACTCACCATGACCCACGAAGCAAATGTGAGCGGTCCTTAACTTGTACTGGAAGGAGATTGTGATGATTTTGTATCATGTCGTAACCTTACCATTAGTCGGATAAGGGGACAGATAACTTTTTAGATTACACCTGACAAGTCAACCAGCTTCTAATCAACAGTCTTGGAAAAATATCATGCTTCATGTTTACATTCTAGTTTGTGACATTTCCCTCCTCTGATTTTATATCAATGAGAGCAACCAATTTGAGATTTAATTGTTTCCCGACGACAAATGAGAGATCATTTACATGTCAGAAAGTGAATACAACATAAATTAAATAGCAAACCAGTGACTTTTCAATAAGACGTTAGCCCACGTGTTCAAGGTGTAAAAGTCTTCAATATTTAGGATAAAGTTATATCTCTTAAATTGTTCATTTCATCTCCATCTTGTCATAACATCTTGTTTTCAAATCAAAATTTGTCTTTTCTTCAAACGAACCCATGTCTTGATCCTCATCTCAAAAAGAAACAATTTAACATCATCTTGGCCATCTCAATAAAGCACGATGTCAAGCTCCGAAGTTCGAACTTTTATCGTTTGTTTACCTTCATTCACCACGCCCCCAGAAATCGCAAAACCATCCCAACAACTAACACAAGACTCCCCTGCAATCGGCTCACTCCACTCATTGTATTAGGTCGATACAAGGCCTCAGCACTCCTAGGAAATTGGTCGCACCTGAGTCCTTCGGTGGCGCGGGGATCGCTGGTCAGTCCCTGAACTTGTGGTAGCACTTCGTCACAACCAAACTCGTATGGAAAACAGTCCCAGTAGTTCACCTCTGAAGAGAACGATTTTAAGTATTATACTGCCAATACTACAATTTCTAATAATGAGACGAATAATCTGAACGTATAAATGTCCCAAAAAAGAGCAGTTTCCTTTGGTCGCATAAACGGAATTATCAGACATTTTGGCAACTAGAACGAGCACCGATGCAACATTAAGACAACAATAAGACAAAAATAAGAGAACATTGGTGTTTGTTGCGTTAATGTTGTCTTAATGTTGTCTTATTGTTGTCTTATTGTTGTTTTAATGTTGTATTAATGTTGTCTTAATGTTGCATTGGTGTTCGTTCTAGTTCCCGCCATTTTAAACTCTAAGTATCACAACATTTTGAAGTTTGAACTCTAAACATCACAACAATGCAACTTATCCGGATATTACACGTTAAAGTTACTTACTGACAAAAGGGTCGTGGTAGGAGTAGAGGCCGACCTGGCTAACGTTCTCTGTCAGCGTAAAGTTGAAGATAAACTGATAGCAGCGGTGGGTCATCCTGTCACATGGTAACCTCTTGTACAACTCACACTGCGATATCTGAGGGGTCCAGGTTACTACTATGAAATTTTTAGAGTCCAAATTTTGGGGCCAATTTCCAAACTAGTTCTGGCAGAAACATTCTTCACAGTTATCACTCAGGATGTTGCAGCACAATATTTTAAATTTTGAGAATTGTGTGACATTTTTGATATCTGGACTGGTTGTAACATAAATTTAATCGATTAGCAAAGGAAATGAGTGGAAAATATAGTGGAGTGCTCTTTCATAAATGTTTTTATAGACATTTAAAACCGTTTCAATGTATCGTGAACACCCTGTAAGTTACCTGCCAAGTAACCAGGTTATTTGGAAAAGTCATGAATCTGGGAAATTCCCAATACTCAAGAATGTGACAGGAATGTCTGATATGAACAATCTATGTCACGTGTGGAAGTGATATATGAGTTTAAAAAAAAAAGGTTGCTGAGTTGAGTTTGATTCTTCCCGACCGGCGGTTGTCACTGGCCACGATTGTTTACCGCAAAAGAGTGATTTCAGTCAAATGTGTTTTATTTTTTTGGAAAATCTGGTTGAAACTTGATAGACCCTACCTCTGGTACAGTTACATTCTCCTTGTCCACAACTAAGTCGATACACCTATAGCATTCCATGTCAGACCAGACAATCATTGTTATTGTAGCAAGAAGTAACGCTAGCCTGGGACTCGTGAAGCCTCTCATCTTGCTTATATTTGAGGGAAACCTTGATGATATTAGTTGGGTGATTGTTGGGGATAAGACGGTAATGATATAGCCCCAGTGGTGTTAGGCAGGGTATAAATCAAGTGTAGAGATGATAATTAGGTAAAATTTGGAATGGAAACTGAAGTTCAGACTCCAGTGCACGCAGAAAAGTTCGAAGTGTAAAATAAAGAGTTCGAACTGTTATGAAAAATATGGAAAGTATGTGACTCGGTACTGAAGAAGACTGCGATGTGTGTCCTCGGAAAGTGAACAAAACTAAAAAGAACAATAAGGAATGTGGTGACTGGTGGTGTTCTAAACCGTAACATTGTGTTGGACGCCACGGAGCCACAACAATATGAACACGCTAATTATATTTCATATTACCCTCCAGAATTCAAAGCACGCCTAATATTAGTGTGCAGGAATTTAAAAAAGTAAAAACCAAATAAATTAACTACGATAAATAAGACTATAAAAGTGTTGGAACGAACATTGCATCATGTCAAACAATACTAGTATCTTGTGATATTTAAAAAGTTTGTATTTTTGTCTGATTTTTAATATAGACTTGCAGTTTGATTATTAATCTCTACTATAATTCAAAGAATTGTTTCTGTCTGTATGTCTGTACGACCGCCCACGTGCAAATTAGACGAGAAATAGGAATTTAGGTAACAACCAAAAGGTTCCATAGCAACGGTGTTTTAATGCACACATGCACGTGCAAAGATTGTTTTAACGTCATTTGATCGGTTTTGTGGTAATAACGTTGTGTTCAGTGCGAGCTACATTTTAATCGGCTGTATCTTCGGTGGGGATGAATACTTTTTGAAACGATTTGAACTTACTTCGAAAGAATACTATTAGGTTCCTCCCTGTTACCACGGGCTTTCTAGTACTATATAATACTAGAAAGCCCGTGGTCACAGGGAGGGAAGTTCCAGTTTTATTGCATCAAAAATATCCATCACAACCGAAGACACAGCCGATTAAAATGTATCTCGCACTGAATGAGTGAACACAACGGAATTACCACAAAATGACGTTAAAACAATCATTGTACGTGCACTTGCACGTTTCAACACCGTTACTATGGTTACTACGCAACTTCCTATTCCTCGTATGATTTACACGTGGGCGGTCGTGCAGACAAAGATAATTCTTTGAGTTATAAGTAAGACTAGAAAGCCCGGAAAGCCCGTGATCAC